>NC_090652.1:145879903-146051708 GCF_040937935.1 Hyperolius riggenbachi
GCACCTGTAGTCATGCACCTCTGCCATCGGTTCCTCTTGCTCCTCACTTTGTTCTTGTTCCTAACCACTTGCACAAGACCCTTTGAACCATGGATGAAGGACACCTTGACTGGTCGGTGAGAGGCCTAGCCTTTTCACTGACCTGTGTCCTTAATCCATGGCTCAGAGGGTCCTGTGCCAGTGGTTAGGTTTTTGAAGCACTAATAATTTAGGGCCTTTTGTCCCCAAAAGACACTACCTGTAGTCCTGCTCCTCTGCCATCGGTTCCTCTTGCTCCTCACTTTGTTCTTGTTCCTAATCACTTGCACAAGACCCTTGGAGCCATGGATGAAGGACACCTTGACTGATCGGTGAGAGGCCTAGCCTTTTCACTGACCTGTGTCCTTCATCCATGGCTCAGAGGGTCATGTGCCAGTGGTTAGGTTTTTAAAGCACTTCAATTTTAGGGCCTGGTGTCCCCGAAAGACACTACCTGGGTCACAACCTTGTGCCTGTTGCACTGCACCTGTAGTCATGCACCTCTGCCATCGGTTCCTCTTGCTCCTCACTTTGTTCTTGTTCCTAACCACTTGCACAAGACCCTTTGAACCATGGATGAAGGACACCTTGACTGGTCGGTGAGAGGCCTAGCCTTTTCACTGACCTGTGTCCTTCATCCATGGCTCAGAGGGTCCTGTGCCAGTGGTTAGGTTTTTGAAGCACTAATAATTTAGGGCCTTTTGTCCCCAAAAGACACTACCTGTAGTCCTGCTCCTCTGCCATCGGTTCCTCTTGCTCCTCACTTTGTTCTTGTTCCTAATCACTTGCACAAGACCCTTGGAGCCATGGATGAAGGACACCTTGACTGGTCGGTGAGAGGCCTAGCCTTTTCACTGACCTGTGTCCTTCATCCATGGCTCAGAGGGTCATGTGCCAGTGGTTAGGTTTTTGAAGCACTTCAATTTTAGGGCCTGGTGTCCCCGAAAGACACTACCTGGGTCACAACCTTGTGCCTGTTGCACTGCACCTGTAGTCCTGCTCCTCTGCCATCGGTTCCTCTTGCTCCTCACTTTGTTCTTGTTCCTAATCACTTGCACAAGACCCTTGGAGCCATGGATGAAGGACACCTTGACTGGTCGATGAGAGGCCTAGCCTTTTCACTGACCTGTGTCCTTCATCCATGGCTCAGAGGGTCATGTGCCAGTGGTTAGGTTTTTAAAGCACTTCAATTTTAGGGCCTGGTGTCCCCGAAAGACCCTACCTGGGTCACAACCTTGTGCCTGTTGCACTGCACCTGTAGTCATGCACCTCTGCCATCGGTTCCTCTTGCTCCTCACTTTGTTCTTGTTCCTAACCACTTGCACAAGACCCTTGAAACCATGGATGAAGGACACCTACACTGGTCGGTGAGAGGCCTAGCCTTTTCACTGACCTGTGTCCTTCATCCATGGCTCAGAGGGTCCTGTGCCAGTGGTTAGGTTTTTGAAGCACTAATAATTTAGGGCCTTTTGTCCCCAAAAGACACTACCTGTAGTCCTGCTCCTCTGCCATCGGTTCCTCTTGCTCCTCACTTTGTTCTTGTTCCTAATCACTTGCACAAGACCCTTGGAGCCATGGATGAAGGACACCTTGACTGGTCGATGAGAGGCCTAGCCTTTTCACTGACCTGTGTCCTTCATCCATGGCTCAGAGGGTCCTGTGCCAGTGGTTAGGTTTTTGAAGCACTTCAATTTATTAGGGCCTGGTGTCCCCGAAAGACACTTGGGCAGCTATGCCCTGCAACTCTTCCAGCACAAAGTTGGTGGTTGGTGTTCCTTAAAACTGACCGGGCTATACCATAGATATGTTATTTTTTTGTCTTCCATGTTGGAAGAATGTTTCCATGTTGGAAAGTGGTTGTTTTTGCAATAAAAAATTTTGTTTTTACATACCTCAGTGTGATGAGTAGTTGTTCTTGTGGTGTGACTGCTCTCCTGAACGTGGTATCCTTCTTCCTAAGGTCATCCTTCACCATCTCCAAAAGGGTATCAAACCTGTCAGGAGATGTAAAGGAAGAAGCTGTAAAGTATGTTGTGGGACAAGGTGTTGGGTGGAGGATGGGGGAGGTGTGTTTACAGAGGTTTGGGAGTGTTGTGGAGGGTGGGGGTGTAGTGTATAGCTAGGTATACAGGGGTGTGGGGGTCAGGGTGGTGTGTTTAGCTAGGTATACAGGGATGAGGTGTTGTGGGGGTGAGGGTGTGGTGTTTAGGAATGGTGGGGGTTGGTGTATTTAGGCCTATATACTTACAGGGGAATAGACATCCGAGTGTAGCTGTAGAACTTCTGTGGGTGTCGTCTGAGGTCCCGGTAGAGGGCCTGGAACTCTCCCTTCCTCTGCCTCCTGGCTAGTAGAGGGTGCACCCACCATCTCCTGCGAGGAGCACGCCTTCTCCCCACATAGTAGTAGGTAAACAACAGGAAGGAGAGAATTCCCAGGTAATAAGCGTAAAAAATGACTGGATCCATGGTCCCAACTGCTGTCTCTGTATCCAAGGATGGTCTCCACACGTCCAGCTGTCTCCGACAATGACCCCAGAGCTTCTGCTGACCTCCCAGAACCCCAGGTATTTATACAGGTTGTTATCTCTTTAAGAATCCGGATCCGGACCGCAACCGTGTTCATACCGCACGGAAACCGTATGCAACCGGACCGGATCCGGACCGGATCCGGACAGGAACCGTACGGTTCAGGTCCGATCCGGCTCCGGTGCGGTCCGGACATCCGGTGCGGTTTTCGCAAAACCGCAAGTGTGAACGGGGCCTTAGGCTTTCTTTGGGGGGTACATTTTGCTAAGAGCCACTTTACTGTAAATGCATTTTAACAGGAAGAATAAGAAAAAACGGAAAAAATTCATTATTTCTCAGTTTTCAGCCATTATAGTTTTAAAATAATACATGCCTCCATAATTAAAACTCACGTATTGTATTTGCCCATATGTCCCGGTTATAACACTGTTAAAATTATGTCCCTATCACAATGTATGGCGACAATATTTTATTTGGAAATAAAGGTGCATTTTTTCCGTTTTGCATCTATCACTATTTACAAGTTTAAAATAAAAAAAATATAGAAATATTTCATCTTTACATTGATATTTAAAAAGTTTAGACCCTTAGGTAAATATTTACATGTTGTTGTTTTTTTATTGTAATGTTTTTTTTTTAATTGTAAACATTTTATTTGGGTAGTTTTGGGAGGGTGGGAGGTAAACAATAGATTTATAATGTAAATGTGTGTTCATTTTAATTTTTTTTTTTTTTACAGGTGTAGTATTACTTTTTGGCCACAAGATGGCGGCCATGAGTTTGTTTACATGACGTCACTCTAAGCGTAACATACGCTTACAGTGACGCATCGGGAAGGGAACGGCCAGAAAAGGCGCAGCTTCTAAGAGAAGCTGTCGCTTTTTCAGCGGGGGAGAGGAATCAATGATCGGGCACCGTAGCCCGATACATTGATTCCCTGGCTACCGAATCCGCGGCCGGGAGTGCGCGTGCACGCGCGCGATAGCGCGCATGGTTCCTGGACGTAGAAACTACGTCCAGGAACCAAAATAGGTTAAAAACCATTTTTCTTTGCATTTTTAAAATTGATTTTCTCAAAAACTACAAGGTATTTTTGAAAAAAAATGTTTTACTTGTACCCCCTATTCTCCTTAACAGATGTAGCAATTTTGGTAGCAATAACATGTATTAGGGCTTTGCTATTAACTGCTAAAGTCGGCACAAAATGACACAAATTAACGATACAATTACGCGAAAAATTACTGTTACATACGAAATCAATTGTTTTCTATGAAATTTTGCCTTATGATTACAATGCGTAATTGCAAATTCCCACCACTTGTAAAATAATCAATCTATCTACAGAATATCTGCTTTCGGGATGTTTAGGCAGCTCACACGAATAGGATGAAAGATTTTGAAAATCTCATAAAATGAGTTGGTGTTTGACACATGATATGACACAGATGCTCTTATCAACACTGCAGTATGGAATATAATTTTATTATATACACTCGGTTACTTGGCTGATGGTCCTGTAGCAGATTTGTAGACATACATTCAAAACTGACAACTCAGTAATTAGTGGTTGGTAGTAAGTCGAGTCATACTTCAGCTGTTTATAGCATTAAATCCTCTTGTGGAAATCTTCCACAAAGAAATTAACTCTTTTGATGAACAATGTTTGTATGCACCTCTGAAATAAGAAAGACTTGGGTGACTCAAATAGGCCTTATTATCTTCCCTAAGGAATACAGTCCATTTCTACCATGTAACTCGTTGTTCTGCTACTTCAATGGCTCACAGTGAGAAAGTAATTTTATAAAGAGGCAAATGTAGTCATTTGAACCCACACATCAGCCCTCGTATATCACCATTGTTTGTTAGATGTCTAGTAAGTAATGCAGGCTGAGGAACAAGAGAAATGGCCCTAGAATAGAATCTTGTGGTGCAACAATGGACACATGTATGTACAGGAGCTAATTTGAAGTGGTCCTTGAACAGAACCTTGTGGTACAACAATTGACACATGTATGTATAGGAGCTAGTTTGGAAATAACAGACACCAAAATTATCTCCAAAAAGATAAAGGAGATCAAAGATTGTACATGATCCTTCATTCCTTAAGGTAGATAGTGATTAATACATACAATGTGAGAAAACAAAAAAGGGTTTGCAGGGACAAACAGCCTTTAGATTCTGCAATGAGAACCTAACTGTTGGTCTGTTTTCAGAGTTCTTGCTAGGGCAGAATAGTCTTAGGACATTTCCTAAATATTGTGTAAACCAGTGATGAAGGATTCCACTAGTAGATATGAAAAACTGAGTTACTATATTCTGTGCAATGTCCCACAACATGATATCATGGCAGCAGGCTTTGGCCAGGCTATCGTCTTTCTCAGTTCTGAGCATGAGCTTAATCAGTGCTTAATAACATAATATGTGATCAAGTTGTGGCCAACTGAATACCAATTAAGAACTCGTCAGCCGCTTTATTACTGACTTATGTTGACAAGCTTCAGCCTCTTTCTTCAGAGCAGAGTCCCATAAAAAGAGGTATGCCAAAACCCTGAATTTACAGACCTCTGTTGCTATGAGAAGAGTTTGGAATGATTACTTGCCTTTTTAAAGGAAACTGTTCTCCTACAGACTGTGCTTGTCTTCCAAAAGCAATGCTTTGCTTTATACTGATTCTCCTTACTTTCCTTCTGCTTGCATATAAACCATTAATACCATATGGGCTAGTTCTTCCATGATCACTACTGCTAGATGTCTGCTTGAGTTATTCAGCGATGGAATTGTTTTATACATGTCATAGCTAAGATCTCACCCACCCTGTGAGTAAAGAGAGCCTACAGCATAATTGTTTAGTCTGAAAAGCATGTTAACCACAAGGCATTTAATCTTACAATATTACATAGTCTTCCTGACTCACTGAATATCCTGCACATTAATGCACATGAACAGAGCACTGACACATTCTTGTTACATCTCATAGCCCAGCTCACAAAAACAATATACAGTAGTCTGGGAATAGTCTACAGTAAGTATAACGACAAGCACCACACAACCAAATGATGAATGTGAAATGGAACAGTCTGTGTCTGTCAGGATGTTATGCTACAGTTGTAAAAAAATATTTTCTGGTAACACAGAAAGGAAACAAACCTAAAGAGGAACTCTGGGCAAAAGTAAAAATCAGTATGTTATAGGCAGTTCTTCGTGGCGGTCACTTGCATCAGTGGTACAACCCACAATGCTTTCTTCAAATAAGCTTGTCCCTCTTGAACTCAAAAGTTGAAAAAGGAGGGACTTTGCAAGACTGACCACAGACAACATACAAAGAAACATGCAGGCAGTGAGTCAGGAGAGAGGTTAGACAAAGTCACAAAAATACAGATGAACTTCAGTTTATTGAGCACATACTGTATGTACAGCAGTGTTGCCAACTCATCCCTTTAATTACTGACACATATGGATTATTCAGAACTAGTAGCTAGTAAGAGGCAGTTTAGGCAGTGATTATGTGTTAGAAGCCCCAGAACCTGCATAACTTAGATGTGTACAGTAACTCACAAACCCACAATATAAGACAAAGATACATTGCATAACAACAGGCATCACACCATTTGTAGTGTAGTAAATACTTGGGGGAAAAAAAGCCCCCACAAGTACCGTAATGTTGACATTCACGCTGTGGTAATGTGATAGCCATCAAACTCTTCTCTTAGTCCAGTAATGTTAGCTTCCATTACTCCACTTTTCTGCATGCTTATACAGGTAAAGTCAACAACCTACACCCCCTACATATGTACTAGGAGTGTCAAAAATTGGGGATGGCCATTCTGTTGCAATGGAGGTGGGTGGAAGGACAATAGCGTGGTGCACGATGGAGCAGGAGGGGTAAGGAGGAGAACAGTGGCCAGCACTTGGATGAGATGATCTGGAAGTCCTCATCTCTCATCGACACATCAGGGTCTTCATACACACACACTATATTCTCGACATAGGAAGCTTCGACTGGCTGCCTTGTCTGGGAACCATCCAGCATAGGTATGAAGCCTTAGTGAAAGATTAGATATTAAAGTATTTTCTGTCTAAATGGGCCATCAGTGAGTATATTTACAAGGTTACACTAGTGTAGCTACAAGTTAAATTCCATTGCATTGCTAAGAGGCCATAATTTTCTCCCCCCCAAAAAAAATATTACATAGAAAAGGAGGAGTCCATTGCTGCTTACACACATAGGGCTTGATTCACAAAAGAGTGCTGACTATTAGCACGGCCGTTTTCGCGCGAATTTGCGCATTGCGCGCGTTTGCGAATTTTCGCGCGAAACGATAAAGGTTTTACGTGCAAGCGCAAATTTTTGCGCGAAATCTATATCGTTTTCGCGCAAAAAAATAAGTTAAACGTTTTTTCAAAGTCTACAGTAGTGTTTAAAAAATACAGTATTTCTCCCATTTTCTGAGCACTGTACAAAAATGTACCCTGTCTATTTCATGCGAATTTTCGCATTGCGTGCGATCGTGAAAACGCCCGTGCTAACAGTTAGCACTCTTTTGTGAATCTAGCCCATTGTTTACAATTCCTAGAGATAATCAAAAAATGCTGATTTTCAGAGTGGATGCACATTCTATTTCAAATTGCATACAGGATGCAGTTACCCCTATTTTTACTAGCCATTGTGTAAGAAAAGGGGAGAAATATATATATATATATATATATATATATATATATATATATATATATATATATATATATATTTTTTTTTATTTATTTATATCATTCCATGCAGTACTATTCCAGGGCAGAATTTTTCACCATTAGCCCAACCTTGTTCTGCGTCTGAAAAGACGGCTTTAGAAATCAGTTTCCAGTTATTCACTAGCTTCTTGGCTATTAAATGCTATGGAGTTATCTCAAATAATAGTAAGGGGCGGGGTGCTAAAAGTTTTTTCAAAGTCTACAGTAGTGTTTAAAAAATACAGTATTTCTCCCATTTTCTGAGCACTGTACAAAAATGTACCTTGTCTATTTATTTAGCTGCTGTTTATTTTCTGTATATAGCGGTATATGCAAATATCTTCCCTGATTTATTTAAACCTTAATATATTAAGCTCTGATCTTGGTTTTTTTAACGTGACGTCAGAAGAAAGAACAGTTTTATTCTTGCTTTCCACACAATTAAGCTATTCATTTTGCTATCTCCTCTCTCATCTCTTTTTATTTCCTAATGTTAAGCCTAATTATAATATCACATAAGACACATTTAAATAGATACTTTAACCCAGGATTGAACTTCATCCCAATCAGTATCCAATACCACCTTTCCCACAAGAAATCTTTAACTTTTCTTGAATAGATCATCAGGGGTGTCTGTGTGGCTGATATTGTGGTGAAACCTCATCCAAAGTATGATGTTGTGATGTCATGCCATGGCCATGACAGTTTCCTGTCTGTAAACCTTGTTGCATTGAGGGAAGTAATGGCTGTTGCCAACTGCCAAGCAAGCAGTATTTCACAATGTGCAAATATATACATTAAAAAAAAAAAACCTTTTAGCCTATTCCATTGCTAGAGGGTGTGTTTAAAGATAAGTGCAGTTAGTGCTGTCTGTTTTTTTTTTTTTTCATGCCGGCCAGCATTAAATATCTTACTATGGCACATAAGCTTGCAAGGAGAGGACTTTCCCCTGGTTTCTTGGTTCTTCTGTACTTCATCCATAAAATAAACAATACAAAATAATCTCTAAACATGATTTCAGTAAATGTGTGTACATAGGTTTAATGTTATGCCATGTACAAAAGGGTGAAAGTCGACAGCCAATTTTTCAGTGACACAGTAGGACTCACTGAAAGACTGAGGTGTTGTCAGTAAGCTTATAATGAACTACTGCAACAAAAAAAAAAAAAAAAAAAAAAAAAATATATATATATATATATATATATATATATATATATATATATATATATATATATAATTAATAGGCCCTGTCTTTTAAGAGTTGTTGTGTAGTTCTGCCCCTTTAATTTGTATTTTATTCATTTGAGATTGGATACTCTATTGCTGCAAATACTGTACATGCCCCATGTTAATCTGGGTAACTGAGGGAAATTTGACTGCAATTGAAGCACTTGAGAAAGACCTCTTCGGTTGAAATGTTGTGCTCTGCACTGTGGCACTTGCAATAAAATTGGCCAGCCGGCCTTAAATCCAGGTAGAGACCCAGCATCTTTGTTCTATGTGTGGAAGTAACTCTATGGTGGATGAGGGGCTTTGCTGGTTGACTCCCTGGTGCTGTTAAAGATTGGGTTGCAGCGTTTGGATATCTGTATTGCTTTGGAAATTTGACTGCCAGCAGAACCAGATAAAATAGCAGATGCTGGGGCTGACCCTATGCAAACTGTGGCTACAAATACCAGATGCAGAGATTTGTATCTGTAATTTGCGTAGCAGGTAGCCCTGGCGCCTGCAATTTTATTGGGTGCTGAGGGCACACAAAGTTTCCTCAATTACCATTATTAACATGAATGCCTATAGAGTACCCAAACTTCTGCTGCAGAGCCTTCGACACAGAAATTTCCTGTCACCGTGTTAGTAGTTTTAGTAGTTTTAGATGGTTATAGGTTACACTGTATTAATTTTTACTATCAAAAGAAAGGGGTGTTGTCATTTTTTATTTATTGGCAGAGATATATAGTTGTTAGATGTAGGTGGCGAGGTAGTTTATATGAAGGCTGAAAGTGACCTCAGAGTCAATTTCACACCCAAAAGCAATGGGTTTGAGACTATTAAGTTGTTAACCACATTTATAGAAGCTATAGGAAGAAAAGTAAAACAGATGGTGAAAGCATAATCAGTTTTGTTTTACTCATGTTAAAGCTGTAAAGAGGTTGAGCACTGTATGTGATATTCTCTTATTTCCACCAACAGTAGTTTCTTCATTTAACTTATATAACAGCAAACCTGAATGAAAGCTGACAGAGAACCTGCGGAAACCCTGAGCACTGAGCCAATGCTGAAACATCAGGTAATATAATAAATATTTGGGGGGGGGGGATAAAATTGCTTGGGAGGCAAGGAGTCTCTCCTTAGTGTTGGGTAGGGGAGGTAGGTGAAAAGGGGGCAAAGGAAAATGAATGGAGATAGAATTAAGGCCTCTTTTCCATGGACAGTTGATAGTCAATGAAATGCTTCTCAAACTCTCACAACTGCTCACTGCTGCTTGGCAACTGTTTGCTGCTGCCTGATAATTGCTCACTGCTGCCTGGTAACTGCTAGTTGAGGACACAGTTCAAATGTCCATGGAAAACAGGCCTAATGTGTTCAAGAAAGGCTGCAGGTAAATGCAACTGGGACCTTGCAATGGATCAGGTGAGTATTACAGTTTTTCTCAATGGGCTTAAAAGTCTGCTTTAGGGCTCATTTCCGCAGTCAGTTAAACTGTGTGCTCAGCAAGCAGTTACCAGGCAGCAGCAAGTAGCTTTTCACTGCCTATCAACTGCCCATGGAAAAAAGGCCTCAATGGTTGCTTGCTGCCCAATGAAAAGTATAAGAAAGTGTGGTATTTTTAGAGTTGCAGTTATAGCGTATAATAATACCAAACTAAATGTTCAAACTTTTAAAACCAGTAGGTTTCACTTAGAACTTATTACAAAGATACCAGAAGTCCGTACTGTAAGTTGTAAAGCTACCATGGCTTTTGCTTTTTAAGGAATTCATGTGACTCTTTAGACTAATAACTTATAGGGTTTATCCTCAGTACTTAACAGTACTGCACAGTATGCGTTCTTTAGGGAAATTATCATAATACTTCCTCAATGATGTGGTTAGTCGTTTAGCTAAATGCTGAAAATAAGACTATAGGGGAATATTGGAGTGATGACAATCTGTAATTTTATTCCAGAATAGAATCCAACTGCAATTTTTCAGCGGACAGATTTGTTTACCCTTTTGAAGCTAATTTAGAAACAGATTCAGTTATGATTTTTTTTCAAAGTACTAATAACAAAGCTAAAATTAAATAATCAGTTTTGTTGTGAATTGATAATCCTTTGCAGGTATACCTTGCCGGGACTTAAAGTGACACTGAAGCAAAAAACCAAACAACTTATGATATAATGAATTGTATGTGTAGAATGGATAATTAATAGAACATTAGTAGCAAAGAAAAGAGTCTCATATTTTTATTTTCAGTTATATAGCTTTTTTTTATAACATTGCATCATTCTCTAATATTTGCAGTTTGCAAACTACCCTCTGTATTTTAAATGATGAAATAGAGCAGAGCTAATGACCCTTTGAACTTGCTGACAGTAAAACCATAAACAAACAAGAAACAGCAAGAGATAGGTTGAGATAAGTGCTTCAGAAAACAGCATTGTAGCCGACCCAAGTTGGATCAGAAAGCTCAGAGAAGCTCTTTTGCATAGATAAAAAGTAAAGTTTCTTAACTCTTCCTGTACTGGAAACAATATGAGACTCATATCTGTGCTACCAATGTTCTATTTCTTAGCTGTACTACACATACAAATCATTATCTCATTAGTTTATTTTCACTTCAGATTCCCTTTAAGCATACTGTAAAATAAATGCCTCCTTGCATGTTTTGTAATTACCATATATTCTGGTGTATAAAAGACAACTGGGCATATAAGACGACCCCCCTACTTTTGCAGTTAAAACATAGAGTTTGAAATATACTGGCCGTATAAGACTACCCCTCTTCCAACGCACACCAAATAAAAATTAAACAAAATTATATACTTGTGCTATGTATGAACAGATACTGGTGCTGTACTGTATGTGGTAACAGGTATATAACAATATATAGGCAATTGACTGGTTGGATTGGTCAACTCTCCCACTCCCTAAGTGGATTGGTCAGCTCTACCTATCTACCTGTTTATCAGAGTGGTATGGAAGAATAGATTGCGTTGTGCCCATAAAACATACCTCTTTCACCCTTCTGGCCCACCCTTGTATCCTATTTACCTCCTTCTCTGCCTCTCAGATCTTGCACATGTGTGCCTGCTCCACTTCACTACAGTCCTCAGCGGCGAGATCTGAGAGTCGGTAACAGGATAGGGCGTATCACCCGGCATCAATGACACCCGGCGTATAAGACAACCCCTGACTTTTCTGAAGATTTTCAAGGGTTAAAAAGTAGTCTTATACAGGTCCTTCTAAAAAAATTAGCATATTGTGATAAAGTTCATTATTTTCTGTAATGTACTGATAAACATTAGACTTTCATATATTTTAGATTCATTACACACAACTGAAGTAGTTCAAGCCTTTTATTGTTTTAATATTGATGATTTTGGCATACAGCTCATGAAAACCCAAAATTCCTATCTCCAAAAATTTGCATATCAAGCTATGAGCCTAATCATCTGAATCAACTTATTTACTCTAAACATCTGCAAAAGATTCCTGAGGCTTTTTAAAACTCCCAGCCTGGTTCATTACTCAAAACCGCAATCATGGGTAAGACTGACGACCTGACTGCTGTCCAGAAGGCCATCATTGACACCCTCAAGCAAGAGGGTAAGACACAGAAAGAAATTTCTGAACGAATCAGCTGTTCCCAGAGTGCTGTATCAAGGCACCTCAGTGGGAAGTCTGTGGGAAGGAAAAAGTGTGGCAGAAAACGCTGCACAACGATAAGAGGTGACCGGACCCTGAGGAAGATTGTGGAGAAGGACTGATTCCAGACCTTGGGGGACCTGCGGAAGCAGTGGACTGAGTCTGGAGTAGAAATATCCAGAGCCACTGTGTACAGGCGTGTACAGGAAATGGGCTACAGGTGCTGCATTCCCCAGGTCAAGCCACTTTTGAACCAGAAACTGCGGCAGAAGCGCCTGACCTGGGCTACAGAGAAGCAGCACTGGACTGTTGCTCAGTGGTCCACAGTACTTTTTTCAGATGAAAGCAATTTTGCATGTCGTTCGGAAATCAAGGTGCCAGAGTCTGGAAGAAGACTGGGGAGAGGGAAATGCCAAAATGCCTGAAGTCCAGTGTCAAGTACCCACAGTCAGCTGCTGGTGTTGGTCCCTGTATTTTATCAAGGGCAGGGTCAATGCAGCTAGCTATCAGAAGATTTTGGAGCACTTCATGCTTCCATCTGCTGAAAAGCTTTATGGAGATGAAGATTTCATTTTTCAGCACGACCTGGCACCTACTCACAGTGCCAAAACCACTGGTAAATGGTTTACTGACCATGGTATTACTGTGCTCAATTGGCCTGCCAACTTTCCTGACCTGAACCCCATAGAGAATATGTGGGATATTGTGAAGAGAAAGTTGAGAGACGCAAGACCCAACACTCTGGATGAGCTTAAGGCCGCTATTGAAGCATCTTGGGCCTCCATAACACCTGAGCAGTGCCACAGGCTGATTGCCTCCATGCCACGCCGCATTGAAGCAGTCATTTCTGCAAAAGGATTCCCGACCAAGTATTGAGTGCATAACTGAACATAATTATTTGAAGGTTGACTTTTTTTGTTTTAAAAACACTTTTCTTTTATTGGTCGGATGAAATATGCTAATTTTTTGAGATAGGAATTTTGGGTTTTCATGAGCTGTCTGCCAAAATCATCAATATTAAAACAATAAAAGGCTTGAACTACTTCAGTTGTGTGTAATGAATCTAAAATATATGAAAGTCTAATGTTTCTCAGTACATTACAGAAAATAATGAACTTTATCACAATATGCAAATTTTTTGAGAAGGACCTGTACGCCAGAATATATAGTATTAGTGTTGCGGTCTGTTTAAGAGTAGAGATGACCCGAACTGTTCGCCGGCGAATGGGAGCCGGCGAACTTCCTGGGTTCGCGATCGCGGAGAACCGCAACTTTTCTGGAAGTTCGATTTGCCCCCATAGTGCATCATGAGGGTCAACTTTGACCCCCAGTCTACATCACAGTCAGCAAGCGCATTGTAGCCAATCAGGCTACACTCCCTCCTGGAGCCCCACCCCCCCTTAGAAAAGGCAGGCAGCATCAGGCTTTTCACTCACTCGTGTGCCTGCAGTAATTAGAGAAGGGAGTGCTGCTGCAGACTACCATAGGGAAAACTTAGTTAGGCTCTTGTAGGCTTGTCAGCTTGCTGCTTACTGATTCTTATTGCAAAAAAGCACCCCTCAACAGCTCTTTTGAGAGCTAATGTTGTTCTTGTGATCTATTTTTTTTTTTGTGTGTGGCCCACTTGCATTATATACAGCCCTGTCAGTCAGCCGATCTTGTGTACAAATAAAGTCTTTTTTTAAGTTTTAAAGTTTGTGTTTCCATGTGGGTTAATAAATAAAAAAATTGTATGCATAAGGGAATGATGAGGTATTTCAGAAGCATGAGTTGTATATAACAAAGAACATTTTGTGGAGAATCCTAGAATAGCCCCATGCTTTTTGTTGTCCCGGAACAGAGAATTCAGAACAAGTGTTTTTTGAATGCAAGGCATGGAGTACTTTTAGCCATTCATATACATTTTGTATGGTTAGTTGGTTGAAGCCTATGCACCATCCAGGCCCCTTTTACACTTGCATTGGAAATCTGCATTGCGTTACTGTGTTTTAGCACAGGGTAACACAACAACAATGCAAGGGAATGGGGCCTAGCACACTTATCATGTCGCATTGTGCCGGAAGTGCCGATTGGCTGCTGAGCCACTGCAAAGCCAAGTCATTTGCAAAGCCATTGCAAAGTCAATGGCATGTTACCTTCAGACTTTTGCAGTGACACAGCGGGGAGTGTGGGGGGGGGGGGGGAAGTAATGTAAGTCAATGGGCGATGTAGGAAATTTAAATATGTTGGTGTCGGTGGTGCGGTGTGCATTTGCAAAATGACAGGAATAGAACAAGGAAACCTGGAAATTCGAATGACGAACTTCCTGATGATCGGGGAGTCCGTCACTGGGCGAGGGGTGGCAAGGGGCATGCACTATGCATATGACCCTGTCGGCCCTCTCTGCCGCAGGGTCATAAGATTGACATTTTAAGCATTGCGGTGCAATGCAACAGGGGCGGGGCATAGCACCACAAACGCACCTGTCAGGTGAGGAAGGCATCCTTTATCTCCCTGCAATATATTTTTGGGATATTGCGCACACTGGAGTGCCTTTGCAACTTAAAATATGTAGTAAGGCATTTAGGAATTGCTATATTAAAGGCCTCTAGTAGTCATCCAACACAAACTATCCAAGGAATGCCAGTGGGACACTTTAAAAAAAAAAAAAAAAAAATATAATTGTTTTGATCAAGATCTTTTAACATCAGAGTTTTGGATGGTGTAGGCCTGCATTAAATCTTACCTAAAGTGTTATGATGAGATACATATGGATACATATGGTGCCTATCCTACTAAGAACTTGTGAGTGTTCCTTTTTTAATTTTTCATTACAAGCCTTAAAAGAAAGGTTCAGGGAGGGTGGAGAAAAAATAAAAATCAATTTCCACTTACCTGGGGCTTCCTCCAGCCCGTGGCAGGCAGGAGGTGCCCTCGCCGCCGCTCCGCAGGCTCCCGGTGGTCTCCGGTGGCCGACCAGACCTGGCCAGGCCGGCTGCCAGGTCGGGCTCTTCTGCGCTCCAAGTCCTGGCACTTCTGCGTCCCACGCCGGCGCGCTGACGTCATCGGACGTCCGCCGGGCTGTACTGCGCATGCGCAGTAGTTCTGGGAGCCTGCGGAGCGGCGGCGAGGGCACCTCCTGCCTGCCACGGGCTGGAGGAAGCCCCAGGTAAGTGGAAATTGATTTTTATTTTTTCTCCACCCTCCCTGAACCTTCCCTTTAAGGCTTGTAATGAAAAATTAAAAAAGGAACACTCACAAGTTCTTAGTAGGATAGGCACCATATGTATCCATATGTATCTCATATGGAAATTTATTTTTATTTTTTCTCCACCCTCCCTGAACCTTCCCTTTAATAAACCAGTGCTTTTTCTTTGCAGTCAGAGAAGCTGAATTGCAGATGTATAGCAGCAGCACCTGAAAAGTAAATAGAAGCCAAACAATGGTATCTGGATGAACAAACACTCCTGAGAACAGAATAACAATGAAAAGTTCAAAGAGTTTTTATATCTCTGTGGTTAAACTAAACGTTACACTGACCTGATTGCTGTCCAAACTTCAGAATATAACCCCTTAAAGTGAAGATAAAAATATGAGTTTCGTGGAGAGTTCAGGAATTACTGCAGGGTACATTTTCAGGAAAAAAGGTTTTCTCCACTTTTTAAAAATATTTTTGCATCATCAAATGAATTTATTTTAACCTGTCCTGCACATCTGGTTCGATGGCATAAAGTATTTAATGAGAGTGTCAGCAGTACAGCCATGTAATGAGGATTGTTTAAAAACAGAAAAAAAAAGAATGGCAGCCTCCATATCTCTTATCTTTCAATAGACAGTCACTTTAAGAACCACAAATTAGAAAGCATTATCTATAGAGACCTGGCCTTGCACACAGTATTTTGGCTGCTCTGCATTTATTCCTCATATATTATATCCTCTTTTGTTAGTTCATTTTGCTATAGATTACATGTTAACTATTTTCTTTAATTCATCAGTAGGATAAGAATTCAGGAAGGACCAGAACACTGAATGCTGCTGACATGATTACAAGAAAGGAAACACTGAATGTTTAGCAGTTTATGTTAATCACGGTCGGTTCTTGGTTGAAGTGGAAATAGAATTTTTAAGATGTTTAAATCACAATACTATTTGTGTAGACATGTAATTATTCCTAATGCATGTAGATGTTTTTCTCTGAATTGCTTGTTGATTCATGTTTTACAATCCACATAACTTGTTAGTCTCTGAAATCATCTGTATGTTTTGAATGTCTCTTAATCAACATGAACAGCTTTGGCAGGCATTGATTATTACCTTCAGGGGGATGCTCCTCTGTGTATATGCTGTCTTCCATCTTCACTGTCCCTGCTACAGCTGCTGTATCCCGCAGCCCCAGCCATTGCAATGTATGGTGGGAGATGTAGTCCTTCAATGTGCATACAAGTCTCAGCCGGGAAGTACTACATCTCCCGGCATGCAATATGATGGCTGTGGCTCTGTGATACCACCACAGGCACTACAAACAACAGCAGCTGCGGCAGGGATCAGGGCTGCATTAAGGGTTTGAGCAGCCCTAGGCACCCCAGACCTACGAAACCCCTCCCCCTAAAGGACATTGCGAAAAATGGGCATGGTCACAGAATACAGTGGGCATGTCCATAACATACAGTGGGTGTGACCAATTTAAATTTCCTAGTAAGAGTGCAACCCAAAGTCGGTGGGGGCCGTGTTTTCTCCCTGGATGTGAGTAAAGTGACCCTAAAAAAGCAAGTAGGAAATGTTCTCACCAAAACAAACACATTAGCCAATAGCCAGTGTTCTCTCGCACAAAATAGTGGTAGGTATTAGATTGTGAACTCCTCTGACAAAAGTCAGTAACATGACTATGTTCTCTGTAAAGTGCTGCAGAAGATGCCAGTGTTATATAAATACATAATAATAGGGTAGGACATTAGACTATGGCAGGATTAGATTGTGAGCTCCTCAGAGGAGAGTCAGTGACATGACTACGTACTCTGTGAAGTACTGCTGAAGATGGCAGTACAATATAGTACAGTAGTATAAGTACAGTATAAGTAGCCAGGTCTATAGGTATCCCCAGTATAGGTAGCCAGGTCTATCGGTATCCCCAGTTTAGGTAGTAGTTCTATAGGTGTCCCCAGTTTAGGTAGTTTAGGTAGTAGGTCTATAGGTATCCCCAGTTTAGGTAGTAGGTCAATAAGTGTCCCCAGTTTAGGTAGTAGTTCTATAGGTGTCCCCAGTTTAGGTAGTAGTTATATAGGTGTCCCCCCTCCCTCACCTGAGGCTCCCGCTCCCCCTTCCTCGCTTTTCCCTCCAGACTCCAGAATTAGGTGCATAGGCAGCGGCCAGCAAACAGCTTACCTCTTCCAGGCGCGGGAGTATGCTCTGCATGCCGCTTGCCTGGTCTAGTGACGTCACTGACTAGACCGCACCAGCAGCATGCAGCGCTTCCCTTGCGCACTGGGAAGCAGTACGTTCCCCCCCGGCCGGCCACTGCCACTCTGCTTAATTCTGGAGAGGGGACTGAGTTCCCTTCGATGTGTGTGTTCCTGCTCTCCGCTGCTCCCTCCCTTGATCATCAACAGATCTCTATAGAAATCAAGAAATCATAGAAATCAATTAGTATATGTAAATATCAGACCAATCCACTTTTAACAAGGTTCATATAAATAGTAAAAAGATGGCTTGGAGTTGTTTAAGGTAATATTCAATGATAACACTCGTTCGTTTCGAGTTTATTTAGTAGCCCTTCATCAGGCCTTTAAATTTAAAAACAAACATAACTGCCATTAAAAACACAATCTGAAAATTGTGTGAAAGACCAAAAAAGCAAACAAAAAAGAAAGAAAACAAGAAAAGTAATGCACAAATAGTACATGTAGTACATAAAACTACAAGGGTCCTGAAAACAGGACTCCCTCTACATCATCTACCACTATTGCCTCTCATGAGAACTTATGTCTCTGCACCATTCGTTTGCCATCTTAACGCATCTTTATATTTTGCTTAACTGTACTTGCTTCATATTTGCATGACTTTTTTCATAAGTGCAGAGGTCATGCAAATATGAAGCAATTATCATAGATTCCTTTAACCCAAAAGTTAAAACTATAGGCGTAAAAATTGAACTGACATCCGAGAATTGGCATCTAAAGCTGGAACAGAATCAGAAATGGACTTGTACCAAAGAAAGCAGATTTTTGTGCGGTACTCACTGTAGGTCAAAGTAAGGGATACGTGTAATCCCACCATATCCCGGTGCCTGTATCCGGGACCTCTTCCTGTATGTGCTCTTGCCCTAGGGAAGCATATGCAGATGCATCACAACAGGCACCATCCAATGCTGAGGGTTGCTTTATTGTCACTCGTGGGTCACGTGCCAAGTAACAGACAGTGTGAACAAATAACACTCTTGTGGACATGGGAGAGCAAGTGGGTGTGGGGGGCATAAAACTAAATTGTTTTATTAAACAAATGTTTCATTTTATGGAGGACGCTTGGTCATGCTGTGGCTCTGGAGCATGGCAGAAGTGTAAGGCAGAGTAAATCAGGATTTTCTGCAAAAGGGTGTGTGCTCAGACACCAAGTGAACCCTTATATACCTGGCTTTGCAGACAAGGCCTAATTAGCTTATTCATGAGACACTGCTCAAGCAAATCTGCATTTGCTTTTGCATGCCAGGATATGCAGGGTTTTGCCAACTAACTCATCGCAAAATTTTTGCCCTGCGGGGGATTAGTTCACGCAGCATTTAGCACTCATCCAGGATCGCCACGTGGAGGCTCCCCCAGGATCCCAGGAAAAGGGGGGCCAACAGAACTCCAAGCACTCAAACTGCTCAGAGACTCTGTAGCCGCCCCCCTGCGGGGGAGGTTAAGAAGCGCGGGTGGCCCCCCCAAGCGCTGCCACTGCCAGAGAGAGCCACCCACACCCACCTCCCAAAGGATAGGATTTACCTTATTTCGTATTGCGTCCATGTGCATTATTATGCCAGGCCAAAAGTGCGCGACTTGGCAGCACCACGAAAGGGGGGGGGGTGAAGCATAGGTCACCGCAAGCCTGTTAAAAATCAGGGGAAACTCTACAGCACCACACCCCAATGGGGAAACAGGCTGCAGACAGCCCATGTAAAGAGGGCCATCCACCACCTGAACAAAATTTTTTGCAAAAGGGTGTGTGCTCAGATACCAAGTGAACCCTTATATTCCTGGCTTTGCAGATAAGGCCTAATTAGCTTATTCATGAGGCATAGCTCAAGCAAATCTGCATTCGCTTTCGCATGCCAGGATATGCAGGGTTTTGCCAACTAACTCACCTGCGGGGGATTAGTTCGCGCAGCATTTAGCACTTATGCAGGATCGCCACGTGGAGGCCCCCCAGGATCCCAGGAAAAGGGGGGCCAACAGAACTCCAAGCACTCTCACTGCTCAGAGACTCTGTAGCCGCCCCCTGGGGGGGAGGTTAAGAAGTGCGGACGCAATACGAAATAAGGTAGGTCCTATCCTTTGGGAGGTGGGTGGGGGCGTCTCTCTCTGGCGGTGGCAGCACTTGGGGGGGGGCGCCCGCACTTCTTAGCCTCCCCCCGGGGGGGGGGGCGGCTACTGGGTCTCTGAGCAGTGAGGGTGCTTGGAGTGCTCTGTTGGCCCCCCTTTTCTTGGGTTCCTGGGGGGGCCTCCACGTGGCGATCCTAGATAAGTGCTAAATGATGCGCGAACTAATCCCCCGCAGGGCACAAATTTTGCGGTGAATTCGTTGGCAAAACCCTGCATATCCTGGCATGTGAAAGCAAATGCAGATTTGCCTGAGCTATGCCTCATGAATAAGCTAATTAGGCCTCATCTGCTAAGCCAGGTATATAAGGGTTCACTTGGTGATTGATGCACACACCCTTTTTGCAAAGAGTAAATCAGGATTCAGCCCCACCCCCACTCCACCCCTACACATATATGAATGGAGTAGGACAGAAGCAATGGGTGTGTCTCTAGGTTGCGAGGTTTGTTTTGTGTGCCCCCGCACCCACTTCCACTCCCATGTCCACATGAGTGATATTTGAAGATGGTCCTTCTGTTCACACTGTCTGTTACTTTGCATGCGACCCACGAGTGACAGTAAAGCAAAACTCAGCAGTGGATGGCAACTGTCCTTTTTTGCTTGTTGTGAAGAATCAGAAATAGGATTTCATTGATTTAGCTCATCCCTTTTCACTTTTTTTTGTTTTTAACACTATCAGTTTTTTATTAATGTTTTGTAATCATAACAGAGAATATGCATCAATATAAGCATTAACATTCGGTAAGCTCATGAAATAATTGTTAGTTCAAGCTGAAGCAAAAAAAAAAGAAAAGAATACTAGTGTCCAATGATAGCATATAGCATGACAGGAATGTATCTGCATTACATATTGGTCATTGTACCTGTAGATCTATATAGCAGGGGAATACAGATGACAATAGACTTTGCTCCTGGTTAAACCAACATATGTCGAAGGATGAAGAAATATCTGTCAAATCTTGAGTTAGAACATCAGCATTCAAGCAGCAATGTCAAACAAATATATAGTAAATAAATGTATAACAACTTAATAAATGTTCCCAAAGGAGTATAACAGGGGCAAACCCAGGATTTTCAAGGGGGAGATTCCTGAAAGGTCTATTTCGGCAAGCCGCACAGTACCGCGCATGCATTTGCCCACAAAAGAAAGGTGCCACTCTGGGGGGAGAGGAGGGTGCCAACATGGGTGGGTGGTAGGCTGCCACTTTGGATGGGAGAAGGGTGTCAACCTGGGTGGGTAGGAGTGGGAGGGTGTCACATTGAGTGGGGAGAAGGGTGCCACTCTAGGGGGAGAGGAGGGAGGAGGAAGCCACTCTGGGTGGGTAGGAGTGGGTGGGTAGGAGGGTGCCATTGTGGGGGCAGAGGAGGGTGCCAACATGGGTGGGTAGGAGGGTGCCACTTTGGGTGGGGAGGAGGGAGGAGGGTGCCACTCTGGGTGAATAGGAGGGTGTCATTGTGAGGGGAGAGGAGGGGGGATGGTGCCAACAGGGGTGGGTGGTAGGGTGCCACTTTGAGTGGGAGAAGGGTGCCACTCTGGGGGGAGAGGAGGGAGGAGGGTGCCACTCTGGGTGGGTAGGAGGATGCCATTGTGGGGGGGGAGAGGACAGAGAAGGGTGCCAACATGGGTGGGTGGTAGGGTGCCACTTTGGGTGGGAGAAGGGTGCCACTCTGGGGGGAGATGAGGGGGTTGAACCTGGGTGAGTAGGAGTGGGTGGGTGCCACATTGGGTGGGGTGAAGAGTGCCACTCTAGGGGTAGAGGAGGAAGGAGGGCGCCACTCTCTGGGGGTGGACTGAAGGGTGCCAGTGGGGAGAAAGCAAGAAGATCGCGGCACTTCATTTGATCTCCCTTAGTCTAACACTTTCATATCACCTTAATTTCACTAAAAACTACCCGAGTCCTTCTGTTTTGTGGCTAGAATATCATATCACATACACGTATTCCCACACAGCTTTTTGGGATCCACCGTAGTACCTTACAGCCTTTATACACTTGCGCAATCGGGGGGGGGGTTACCGATGCCCCGAATCCCCCCTGCTGCTCTCTCCGCATTCCGCCTATCTCCGCACCAGCCGCCGAAGTGTAAAGTGGGGAGGGAGTCCGGCATCACTCCTCCCTCCCTCTCCATCAAGTGCCCCCTCCCCAGTCCCCTTGCAGAGAACGCACAGCAGCCAGCTGTCTCTGTGCTCCGGCCGGCTTCTTCATTCTATTTCCTGTTTCGCGTCATGGGAAACAGCTAATAGAATTAAGCCAGCTGGAGCACAGAGTAAGGGTAAACTAAATGCTCGCTGCACGTTCTCTGCAAGGGGACTCGGGAGGGGCACTGATGGAGAGGGAGGGAGGAGTGATGTCGGCCTCCCTCCCCGCATTACACTTCAGCGGCTGGTGCGGAGATAGGCGGCATGCTGGGAGAGCAGCAGGGGTGGATTCAGGGCATCGGTACCCCCCCCAGTGTTGCCAACCGCCCGTAGATTTACGGGCAGCCCGTAAATTTTGATACAAATTAAGCTGCTCGTGAATTCCATAAGGAATTCAGCAGCGTCCGTAAAGGCGGCCAATCGGCTGCCTGCTCTGTTGCAGGAGGACAGCAGCGCAGTAGAGGGAGAGCTGTGGGCAGCGGTGGAGAAGGGGGGCAATCTCTTCCCCCCCTTCTCTCACCTTAGTGCTCTCCCTCCCTCGCTGTCCCCTCCTGAACTAGTGCTGACTGACTGGCTGGCAGCGGGCAGGACTTACCTTCCGTCTCGCTCCAAGCGCCGGAAGATCTGCTGCTCTGGTCTGGAAAAGACCAGAGTAGTGGCAAATCATCCCGCACCTGCAACGAGACGCACGTAAGTTCCGCTCGCTGCCGCCTGCCAGCCAGTCAGTCAGCACTAGTTCAGGAGGGGCAGCAAGGGAGGGTGTGCACTAAGGTGAGGGAAGGGGGGGAGATTGGCCCCCTTCTCCACCGCTGATGTCACAGCTCTCCCTCCAATGCGCTGCTGTCTTCCTGCTGGGGGGGGGTGTCACCTGGCTACCTATTGTGGGCACATATAACCCTGACTACATATACTGGGGACATATACCCCACTACATATACTGGGGACATATACACCTGCCTACATATACTGGGCACATATACCTCTGGCTACATATACTGGGCACATATACCCCTGGCTACATATACTGGGCACATATACCCCTGGCTACATATACTGGGCACATATACCCCTGGCTACATATACTGGGCACATATAACCCTGACTACATATACTGGGACATATACCTGTGGCTACATATACTGCGCACATATACCCTGCCTACATATACTGGGGACATATACCCGACTACATATACTGGGCACATATACACCTGCCTACATATACTGGGCACATATACCCCTGACTACATATACTGGGCACATATACCACTAGCTACATATACTGGGCACATATACCCCTGACTACATATACTGGGACATATACACCTGCCTACATATACTGTGCACATATACCCCTGACTACATATACTGGGACATATACACCTGCCTACATATACTGGGCACATATACCCCTCACTACATATACTGGGACATATACACCTGCCTACATATACTGGGCACATATACCTCTGGCTACATATACTGGGCACATATACCCCTGGCTACATATACTGGGCACATATACCTCTGGCTACATATACTGGGCACATATATCCCTGCCTACATATACTGGGGACATATACCTCTGGCTACATATACTGGGGACATATACCCCTGGCCTACATATACTGGGCACATATATCCCTGGCTACATATACTGGGGACATATACCCCTGCCTACATATACTGGGCACATATATCCCTGGCTACATATACTGGGGACATATACTTCTGGCTACATATACTGGGCACATATACCCCTGCCTACATACACTGGGCACATATACCTCTGACTACATATACTGGGCACATATATCTACTGGCTACATATACTGGACACATATAGGACACTGGCTGTTTGCCATTATGTGCATTTACTGGTGAAAAGCTATCTCTTATGTGCATTTACTGGTGAAAAGCTGTCTCTTATTATGTGCATGTACTGGTGAAAAGCTGTCTTATGTGCATTTACTGGTGAAAAGCTGTCTCTTATTATGTGCATTTACTGGTGAAAAGCTGTCTCTTATTATGTGCATTTACTGGTGAAAAGCTGTCTCTTATGTGCATTTACTGGTGAAAAGCTGTCTCTTATTATGTGCATTTACTGGTGAAAAGCTGTCTCTTATTATGTGCATTTACTGGTGAAAAGCTGTCTCTTATTATGTGCATTTACTGGTGAAAAGCTGTCTCTTATTATGTGCATTTACTGGTGATAAGCTGTCTCTTATTATGTGCATTTACTGGTGAAAAGCTGTCTCTTATTACTTGCATTTACTGGTGAAAAGCTGTCTCTCATTATGTGCATTTACTGGTGAAAGGCTGTCTGTCATTACATGCATTTACTGGTGAAAGGCTGTCTCTTATGTGCATTTACTGGTGAAACGCTGTCTCTTATGTGCATTTACTTGCCATGCCCACTTTCGTCACTGCGGCATTCATTTCCTCGAACATGTTGACCCCTACCCATTTGGCTGCCCCCTCATATGTGCCAGTCTAGAACCGGCCCTGTACCCCTGCCTACATATACCCTTGGCTACCTGTTCTGGGGACATCTCTCCCCCTGGCTACCTGTTCTGGGGACATCTATACCCCTGCCCACCTATTCCGGGGACACCTATAGAGCTGGGGCTACCTATTTTTGGGGAACCACTGCTGTCAGATTAATTGTATTTTGGGGAACTGCTGCCAGATTATGTGTATGTTGGGGGAATCGCTGCTGCCAGATTACATCTATTTTTTGGGAACCACTGCCATATTATCTGTATTTTGAAGGAACCTCTGCCAGATTATGTGGATTTTTGGTGAAATGCAGTAAGATTACATGTATTTTGGGGGAAGGGGGGAAACACTATGGCAGAGCTCAAACTTCCCTGGCAGACCTTTTACAGCGATACTAAAATCATGTATATTTGGCCCCACCCATGACCACACCCACATTCTATTGCGTGACCACGCCCATTTTCGGCATTTTCGGCAGTAAATTTTTGGGTATTTGTCAGTAAAAAATAACGTGAAAGGTTGGCAACACTGAACTCCCCCCCCCCCCCCCCCGCGTGCACCAGCCTATATAGGTTGTAAGGTACTACGGTGGATCCCAAAAAGCTGTGTGGGAATACTTGTATATGATATGATATTATAGCCACAAAAAGAGAAGGAATCGGGTAGTTTTTGGTGAAATTAAGGTGATATGAAAGTGTTAGACTAAGGGAGATGAAATGAATAAGGAGACTTAGTTTCTTGACCTTTCTGTCTAAGGGATTTCTCCATTTTGATGTTATATTCCACTAAGTTACATAGTTGGGTCATGGATGGGCTGTCTGCAAATTTCCAATTGGAAATAATTAAGTGTTGTGCAGCAGCTAGAATGTGGAAGAAGTCTGTTTCCCAGTGTTATGTTGGTCATGCCTATATTTAGGGTTGTTAGGGACCCATTCAGAGCAAAGGACAGGGATAACAAGGTAGAGATTACAATGAGGGTAAAGAAGCGCCCAGTGGTTTATAAAACTGAGCTAAAAACAACAGTAAAAACGATAAATGAGGTGGCTTACCTCAATAAGGACATTCTCATAGGAAAAAAGAGAATTTTATTTTTGCACAGGCAACGCGTTTCACGGGTCTAAGCCCGCTTCCTCAGGCCAATAGGAGTGCCAGAGTATGTAGAGGCAGTATACATGGAGTACTGGAGAAGCGCTCCATGTATACTGGCTCTACATACTCTGGCAGGAAGCGTGCTTAGAGTCGTAAAAAGCATTGCCTGTGCAAAAATAAAATTCTCTTTTTTCCTATTAGAATGTCCTTATTGAGGTAAGCCACCTCCTTTATTGTTTTTACTGTTGTTTTTAAATCCGTTTTATAAACCACTGGGCGCTTCTTCACCCTCATTGTGCTTAGTCACCACCCCACACCTGTTGTTGGTGGGGTTCAAAAACGGACCAGTTTTGAAGCCGTTAAGCGACCACCACCAGTCCCAGTCTGGGACACCCCGAGTGGAGATGGGTTCATTATCTCCACCTGCTTCCTTTAGTCGGTTGTTCCCAGCAACCCACCTTTGTGACTTGCCCTTTTATCATTATATTGTTTTCAGTGTTACTAACATACTACACCATTTTGGCTTCCGATTTTTGTTTTGTCTCTTGGGGAGAGGGCACTCCCAGATTATATGGATTAGGGTGCCAATTTGGCCACAACTATGCCAGCATTGCATAGATTGTGAATTGTCATTACTGGTTAGTTTTCTGGGGGTTATGTACCATTTAGTGAATAGCTTTTGGAGGGTTTCCTAGTGTGTCAGGCAGTGTGAGAATTTGGAACAGTGTTGAAAGGAAGATAATATTTGGGAGATGATTTTTGCCTGGAGGTCGTATTCCCACGTTTTTAGGTATTTATGGAGCGTCTCATTACGGCCTTGCACAAGGGAGTTATACCACAGGGAGATGCCTCCTTTAATATTTAGGGGACTGTTAAGAAAGGTTGATATACAAGAGGGTAAGGTAGGGATCTTTATTGTGTGTGATTTACTCCATAGGGTCAGTCTGGTGTGATGAAAACTTTGGGTGCCAGGGAGTTTATATCTATGTTGGATTTCTGTAAAGCTTAGTAGTTTGTAGTTTACCCATATATCATTAAGAAAGTTAATACCTGAATCCAACCAGGCTGAGAAGTTTATTTATCCCATTTACTCCGGGAGTTTGTAAGGCCCATCAAAAGGCCAATTAACAAGGATCTAAAAGATATGGGATAACCCTCTTCTATTATATCCTTCCATTGCTTTTCTAATGTGTTATTCCACCACGGCTTTGAATTTTCAAGAATACTAGCGTAGTAATACGCTTCCATGTCTGGGAGGCCCATTCCTCCTTTACCTTTAGGGATGGTTAAGGTTTTCATAGCTACTCTTGGTTTTTTCCCTGCCCATACACATTTTGTGAAGAGTGTTTAAATCTCTAAAAAATGATTTCTTAATGGGAATTATACCTGTACAGAATATGTATAAGATTTGGCGAAGAACTTGCATCTTGAAAATGTTAATTCTGCATGCCCAGGAGGCTTCTATTTTTGACAGAGAGGTAAGTTCTTGTTTTATGTTTGTATCCCTATTCACTTTTAATGACTGCTCACTTTTAATGACTGCTCACTTTATTAGTCATCCTGCATATACCAATGATAGTAGTTAGGCAGCATTTTCATATTTTAATTCAAAAATTCTACCCTCTTTCACCGTAAACTGTACTTTGTGTAGCAAAAAAAAGACATTTGGTTCCCTTATGCAAATTTAGCCTGTAATTTAGTCTCTTGCATTCCATGTGGTGGACTTCATAATAACATGATTGGCACCACGAGGCCACATAACTGAGCAAGTCTTGGTTGAAATTGTATTTACTCCCTACTGATTCTGACTCAGAGTGACCCACAGCAACTCTGCTGTTTACAGCACTCTCCTGTGCACTTTTCTAAAAGCTTTGGCACTAAACTATTTTGATCAAAGTCATTAAGAAGATTTTTAAGTATTAAGGATTTTTTTTCACGTGGATCCAAGTTTGAGAAGCTGTTTTGGATTATTTTCCATTGAATGTCTAAGTTAATCAGTAATCAATGGTTCATGCACTAAGCCAAGCCAAAAATGAACCATTTCCTTTTCTACTAAAATAGAACCTTTCAGCAGAAAGACCTTGGGAAAAAAAAGTCAGCTTAAAATTCTTTAATGTTTTGCAAGTATACCATCAGCAATGGCATTCCCATGTAATTAAATCTAGCCTTGGCCAAACCCAGATGGCGAGATGTGCCAATCAAGCCTAAGAAAGAAAAGTAAGTAAAAAGCAGATAAAAACCATTGCAAAATAAATCCATAATTTAATTATGTTTTTGGAACAGCTGCAGCATGACTTCCTACTGGAACTGCGGAGAACCTCCTTTTGAGATATAATACAATGCTTACATTTTTCCTTCGCTATGAAATTGTTGGACTGCAAACCTGGGCATGCTAGATTACATTTACTGTAAATCAAATAATTAGACTTATAACGTCTATATAATTCTGTTTAGGATGAAATATTGCATGTTTGTGATTTATTTATGTATCTGGCCTTTGAACATGAAGACTTAACAGTCTGTTTAGAAAGAAGACTGATGAAGGATTAGAAGCTTGCTGGGCACAGAACAGATATATACTGTAAATGTGATAACTTAGTGTGAGGCAGTCACTCCAAAATTTAAACAGACCTCGGCTCAAACTCACAGATAGCCAGCGGATTCCCACAACACCTCAAAAAGTTACTGCTGGTTCCACACATCAACAGACAAGTGGGTAAGCCCCTAAGCCAGTAGCAAGGCCAATCTAATAGACAAGTCCCTACACTAACAGTGGATGCAATTGTATCCTACACGTACAATCATCAGGGGCATACTGCGATACCAACGGACGCCACAGAAAAAGTGATCACCCCTCAGGATTCAAATTTTGTCTGGGGCCCCCTGCACAGCCCCCCCCCAACCCACCAATATAGAAGAGTGCAGCAGCGAAAGCATCACACATTACCTGTTTAAAGCAGAGCAACACGTCCTCCTCACTGCTCTCTTCAGCTGCGTCATATATTATTATTATTATTTATTTTATTTTTTTTATTTATATATAGCGCCAACATCTTCCGTAGCGCTGTACATAGTACAAACAAATAATGGGGAACAAATATACATAAGAAATACAAGACACTGTACAGTCATGACATTGAATAGAATTAAAAATACAAATACATACATAGTTGATGTGTAGTTGGTACATGTTACAATTACAGCAGTATGAGAAACACTAGGAGGAGGTCCCTGCCCTTGCGAGCTTACAATCTAGAGGGTAGTGGGGAGGAAACAAAAGGGAAGGAAACACAAGGATTAGTGGGTGAGCCAGTGTGCCTTCAGTGCTGCCTATAGCAAATTATAGGCTTGTCTGAACAGGTGTGTTTTCAGAGTACGTTTGAAGGTTTCCAGACTTGTGGCATGACGAATCGGCTGAGGGAGAGAGTTCTAAAGGAAAGGGATAGCCCGTGAGAAGTCTTGGATGCGAGAGTGAGAGGAGGTGACTAGGCTGGAGGACAAAAGGGTCTCCTGTGAGGAACAGAGGGTCCGGGCGTGGAGATATCTGGAGATTAAAGAGGAAATGTATGGGGGCGATAGCTTGTGTAGAGCTTTGTATGCAAGTGTGAGAAGTTTAAACTGGATCCTTTGGGCAACTGGTAACCAATGGAGGGATTGGCAGAGAGGGGCTGCCTCAGAGGATCTAGAAGAGAGGTGGATGAGACGCGCCGCAGAGTTTAGTAGGGATTGGAGAGGTGCCAGTCTGCTTTTTGGTAGACCACAGAGTAGGGTGTTGCAGTAGTCAAGACGGGAGATGATTAGGGCATGCACAAGCATTTTAGTTGCTTCTTGTGAAAGGAAGGGACGGATTCTGGAAATGTTTTTGAGGTGGAAGTAGCAGGAGGTCGTTAAAGTGTTAATATGTGGTTTAAAGGAGAGCTCAGAGTCCAGAGTTACCCCTAGACAACGAGCTTTGGGGGGTTGATGCTATTGGGGTGTTATCTACATTGATTGTGACAATGGGAGGTGGAACAGAGACCGAAGGTGGAAATATCACAATCTCCGTTTTGCTCATATTGAGTTTAAGGAAGCGGGATGACATAAATGTAGATACAGCGGATAGACATCTGGAGACTTTTGATAGTAGTGAGGAGAGGTCTGGGGCAGAACAATAAATTTGGGTGTCATCAGCATAGAGGTGATATTGAAACCCAAAAGAGCTTATTATCTGTCCCAGGTCATGGGTGTCGTATAGTCTAACTCCTTGTGGCGTCTGGTCCAAATCACATGACATGCAGGGACAGGAGACAAAAAGAGTTTGACTGTACAACGTAGAGAAGCTGAAGAGATCAATGAGGAGGACGTATAGCTCCACTGAAAACAGGTAATGTATGATGCTTCTGCACTCTGCATCTCCCAACAGAACGGGCCCCCTCAGCACCCAAGGCTATTGTTATGTCCCTACATTTAATGAGCATATCCAACATCTTTCATGCATCAGTAGTGTCTGAATCACACACCTGAAATAAACATGCAGCAAATCCAGTCAAACGAGTACATAATAACTCGGCGCCGCTCAGTTCGGCGTGGGGAGAGACGAATGACGGCTCTCACCACTGCCGCAAAACTATGAAGCGCCGTTAAATACTATTCTCCCTCCGAGTTGACGCAACTCGGAGGGAGATGTAATTTGGGGTCTGGCAGCCGCCGGAGCCCCGAATTACTACTACGCGAGTACGCGCCCCGCGCAGCATAACATTGCTGCCATGGGGCGCCCAGCTTCGGCGCTCGCCTCCCGGAGCCGCGCGCCGTAATGAACTGATCCGCAGTCAGAGCATCTGATCTGCATGCTTGTTCAGGCTCTATGGCTTAAAGTATGAGAGGCAGCTTATCAACAGGACAGCCATGCCGTGTGCATTATTTAAAAGGAAATAAACATCCCTTTAACATCTCCCCATCTCCACAACACATTCTGTCAGTCTGGGAGTGTCCATTTTGTTGCCAGTCACTCAGTTAATGCAGCTGTAGAAAATAATAAACAAGGCCCTCTGCTTTGTGATGAATTACACAGGAAGAGGAAGTACCTAGATTGTTGAGAAACACAAGGTACAGATTCCAGGCTAGAAAAAAATAGCTTACATTTGGTTTTTGAAAGTGATAATTGGTGGCACACTGAATTGTAAAAAAAAAAAGAAAAAAAAAGGAAAGAATATGAAAATATACAGCACTAGTAAACATTTATAGCAGCATTTTAGATGCATTTGCCCCAGAGCAGTCATACTTGTAATGTTATTTTGAATTGCTCATTTTCTGTAAATACATGAATCTTTGATGAGTAGAAATAAACAAATCATCATCCTGTATACAATTTGTTTCTATTTCAAAGTTTTTATTGAAAGACTTTCAGTCCAGATAGTCAAGTGCCTCAAAAGCAAAACCTTCTCAGTGTAACAACATAATTCACATACACGATGTTGAATATTTTCACAATGAAAGTGCATCAGGTGCATAAACATTCAAGAATCCTCATATGGTCATCTTAGCATTGCATGACCCATTGAGACAAGCCTGTCAGAGCCCATTGATCTGTGCATGTCATCTTCCAAATGGGATTAAAATGAGCAGAAGGAATGAGAGGAGAGGAAAAAGGGTTATTTACCAGAAAAGATTCTCTTCCCAGAAGAGTTGTAAGGGGAGATAATTGGTTTAAGTCATGGAATGTTGCTTTAATCCTAAAATTTCAAAAGCTTGCAAGATAACAATGTACCTGTAACAATCTTACCTTCCTGTGGCGAGCCCCGCGACGTCTCCTGTGGCGTCTCCGGCGGTACTCGCTCGCATAGTGGGACTCCCGCTCTGCTATCCTCCAGTAGCATCCCCAGCACCCCTGCAGCGGTGGCTCAAAGCACGCGCGTGTGCAGTACGTCCAGGCAGATGCGCACGGGGCAGAGCAGCCTTTATAGGATGAGGAGGCATGTCTGATGGGGTGTCAGCTGTGATGTCATCAGCTGACACCTTTTCTGCAGGAGGTGCTGTCAATTCTGGGGGTGGGCCTTTGCGCTGCCTTTGGAGTACTTAAGGCCAGAGAATTCACTTGCTCATCAGCCTTGATACTAATCAGTTCGCTGGTTATTGGTCCTTATCCTAGTGAGAATTATACTTCAGCCATCTGATCCTATGTGTATGACTTCGGCCTGTTTATTTGACCTAGCTCTGTGTTAGTCCTTCTGTACCACGCATTTCTGACTTCCTGTGTATGACCTCAGCTAACGATCTGACCTCAATTATTTGTATGTACTGTGTGCACTTCAAACCCGGCGTCACATTATCAAGGCCCCGAAAAATATGGATGAGCTGCAAAACCAGATTTTGACACTCGCAGGAGCTGTTAATCGGCTCACTGAGCAGGTCTCCACTCAACAGACCCAGCTGACTAAATTGTCAAACACTCTTGCTCAGATGAATGTCTCTGCTAGTGCCAATAAATAGCAGGTTCCTCCAAGTGTTCCTAACATACCTATCCTAGAGCCCAAAATGCCTCTACCAGAAACATTTTCAGGCTTACGATCCGATTTTAGCAACTTTCGGAATTGTTGTCTCTCTTACTTTGAAGTCAGGCCTAGATCTTCTGGAACTGAATCACAGAAGATCACACTGATTAAGACCTTATTACAGGGTGACTCACAAACTTGGGTTGAGCCCCGATCATGAAGCTCTCTCCTCGGTAGAATGTTTTTTTGATGCTATGGCAACTATTTATGCTGATCCTGATATCTCAGTCACTGCTGCTTGCAAATTAAGAGACCTCCGTCAGGGTCGACATAGTGCCGAGGAGCAGTGGCGTACCTAGGGCATTTGACACCCGGTGCTGGGTATTAAAAGACACCCCCCTTTAAAAATGGGCGTGGCCACAACCTGCGGCGTGCTTTGTGGTAAAAATGGGCGTGGTCAAGACCGGATGAGGGCGGAGCTAACTGTAATTTAAAGTATTAGCTAGTATAGTTGCCCCAGTATAGCTAGTATAGTTGCCCCCATTATAGCTAGTACAGTTTCCCCCAGTATAGCTGCCCCCAGTGAAACTAGTTGCCCCCAATTAAGTTAGTATAGTTGCCCCCAGTATAGCTAGTTTAGTTGCCCCCAGTATAGCTAGTTTAGTTGCCCCCAGTATAGCTAGTATAGTTGCCCCCAGTATAGCTAGTATAGTTGCCCCCAGTATAGCTGCCCCCAGTGAAACTAGTTGCCCCCAATGAAGTTAGTATAGTTGCCCCCAGTATAGCTAGTTTAGTTGCCCCAGTATAGCTAGTTTAGTTGCCCCCAGTATAGCTAGTTTAGTTGCCCCCAGTATAGCTAGTTTAGTTGCCCCCAGTATAGCTAGTATATTTGCCCCCAGTATAGCTAGTATAGCTGCCCCCAGTATAGCTAGTATAGCTGCCCACAGTATAGCTGCCCCAAGTATAGCTAGTTTAGTTGCCCCCAGTATAGCTAGTATAGCTGCCCCCAGTATAGCTAGTATAGCTGCCCACAGTATAGCTAGTTTAGTTGCCCCCAGTATAGCTAGTTTAGTTGCCCCCAGTATAGCCAGTATAGCTGCCCCCAGTATAGCTAGTTTAGTTGCCCCCAGTATAGCTAGTTTAGTTGCCCCCAGTATAGCTAGTACAGTTGCCCCCAGTATAGATGCCCCAGGAGGGGGAAAGCAGCGCTAGGAGGGGCAGTGGGGGCAGCGGTGGGGAGGGGGGAAATATCCCCCCTCCCTCACCTGGGACCCCTCCTTCTGCCTCCCTCCCCCTCCATAGATTACCGGCGGCAAGTGCAGGGGCGGCAAGGAGGCATGCGGAGAATTACTCACCACTTCCGCGTTCCAAGCGCTGGCAGCGTCATGTCGTCACAGATCTCTGCCTTCAATGCCGCCCACCGTGCTTCTGCTAATCAGGAAGCACAGTGGGCGGCATTGAAGGCGGAGATCTGTGACGATATGACACTGCCAGCGCTTGGAACGCGGAAGTGGTAAATAATTCTCCGCATGCCTCCTCGCCGCCCCTACACTTGCCGCCGGTAATCTATGGAGGGGGAGAGAGGCAGAAGGAGGGGTCCCAGGTGAGGGAGGGGGGGGGGGATATTTCCCCCCTCCCCACCGCTGCCCCCACTGCCCCTCCTTCTAGCACTGCTTCCCCCTCCTGCTCTGCTGCTGTGGGGGGTCATGGCGACACCCCCCTAGCTGTCTGTCACCCGGTGAGCCACACCCCCCCTGCGCCCTACAGTAGAAACGCCACTGCCGAGGAGTATGCTGCTGAGTTCATGAAGTGGTCTGTTTTCTGTTAAGTGGGGTGGGGCAGCACTCTTGGATCAGTTTTTATTCGGGTTAGCTGACTCCGTGAATGATGCCCTAGTCAGTCAGCCTGAGCCCAAATATTTAGAGGATGCTATCTCTTTGGCAATACGGGTGGATAGACGGAATAGACATCGATGTCAGGGTAAAGCATATTCTGCTTTAGGGAATGCCAATAGACTAAGTAACACTTCCTCCACTTCTGGTGAAGAGCCCAGGCAGCTTCGGTTTTCTAAACTCTCACCCGCTGAAAAACTCAGGAGAAGACAGGAAGGACTTTGTATGTGTGAAAGGTCATTTTGCACAGTCATGTTCTGCAAAGAAGGCTCCGGAAAACTCCAGCGCCTAGGTGAAGTAGGGGAACTTCACTTGGGTAAGCAGTCTCTTTTCCTTAAAATTTTAAAAAAATTATTACCAGTAACTATTCATTGGGACAATAGGTCTTTTCACTCTCAGGCCTTTATTGATTCCGGGGCAGCTGGTAATTTCATTGATACTGTCCTTGCCGCTGATTTGGGTATTCCAGCTGTATCTTTGCAGAACAAACTCTATGTCACCGCCATTGATGACACTCCTCTGCAGACTACACAACCCATCTCCATCACTCCTGAAATCTCTCTGCAGGTTGGGGCCATTTTTGAAAAAAATCAGTTTTATATACTCAGGATGCCCTCTAGTCCTTTGGTTTTAGGCCTGCCTTGGTTGCAGGCTCACAACCCCCGTATAGATTGGTGCTCAGGACAACTTACCAGTTGGTCGCAGAAATGGCAGGGGATACTGTATGTTTGAGGAGCATTCCACTCCTAAATTTAGGGGTAGAAACTGTTAACATACCACAACCTTACCAAGGCTTTTCTGATGTCTTTTCTCCTCATTGGGCTGATAAATTACCTCCACATAGACCATACAACTGTCCCTTTGACTTACTGCCTGGAACCATGCCCCCGCGAAGTCATCTTTACAACCTTGCTGGTCTTGAAAAACTTGCCATGAAGGAATGCATCAGGGAGAATCTTGAGAAGGGGGTTATCCGACCTTCCACGTCTCCAGCAGGAGCAGGGTTTTTCATTGTAGAGAAAAAAGATGGGGGATTACGTCCCTGTATTGACTACAGGGGACTTAACAAACTTACCATGAAAAATTGGTATCCTTTACCATTGATTGATGATCTTTTTTCTCAGGTTTCAGGAGCCAGTATTTTCTCTAAACTAGATTTACGAAGTGCATATAATCTGATAAGAATACGCCAGGGGGACGTATGGAAGACAGCTTTTAACACCCAGGACAGCCATTATGAGTACCTGGTGATGCCTTTTGGCCTTTGCAATGCCCCCGCTGTCTTCCAGGACGTTGTAAATGATCTTTTTAGGTATGTGTTGGGTACATTTGTGGTAATTTACCTAGATGACATTTTAATTTATTCAAACACTTTGTTAGAATATCGAAATCATGTTAAATTTGTGTTACAAAAGTTGAGAGAAAATTCTTTGTTTGCGAAGTTAGAAAAATGTCTTTTTGAGGTCAAACAAGAACCCTTTTTAGGGTATATAATTTCTGACACGGGACTCTCAATGGACCAGAAGAAACTTTCTGCAGTACTAGACTAGCCATTACCTAGGTCTCAAGGCTATTCAGCGGTTTTTGGGTTTTGCCAATTACTATCGTGAATTTATAAAAAAACGTTTCCACCTTGGTTGCTCCTATAACTGACTTGACAAAGAAAAACGCAGATCCTGTCAACTGGTCCTCACAGGCCTGCAAGGGTTTTTCTAATCTCAAGTCAGCTTTTTTTCTGCTTGTAATGATCCGCTCAGCTGTCTGCACAGACAGGCAGCTGTTTGACCATTCCTTAAGTCTGAGGGCTGCAGGTCTCTGGAAAAGAGACCTGTCTTTGCTTTGCAAGTTTATGACCTGCTCTGCTGCTGAGAAATTTGCATACATTCGTTATGCAAATTGCCTACTTGCCTCCTTTGAAGGCTGGCAGTATAAATACCATGTTCTCCCAGAATCCTTTGCTGCTCATAGAGGTTTGTTCCTGCTGAACTACCCTGGAGTGTCAGCCATTGCTATCTTAGTATAGTTAATTCCTGGAGAGTGCATTTTGCACTCTCACTAGTGCAGTCTGTATTGCCTAGCCCTGTCTTGTTTTTCTGTCGCGATTGCGCTATCGCCAGCGGCGGTTGATAGCGAATCGCTCTGTCTTGTTTGGATCGCACTAGCCTCTAGCGGTAGCGGCTGTGGATCCTTCTGATCTGTATTCTTAAAGGGTAAGCTGGAGCAGCGGTTGCTACTGACTACCTCATCTTTCTGTCTTGTTTGGATCGCACTAGCCTCTACCGGTAGCGGCTGTGGATCCTTCTGATCTGTGTTCCTGGAGTGTAAGCTGGAGCAGCGGTTGCTACTGGCTACCTCATCTGTCTGTCTTGTTTGGATCGCACTAGCCTCTAGTGGTAGCGGCTGTGGATCCTTTTAATCTGTGTTCCTAGAGTGTAAGCTGGAGCAGCGGTTGCTACTGGCTACCTCACCTGTCTGTCTTGTCTGTTTGTGCTCATTTGTGTTACTTGTGGCTAGTTAGGGTGGCATGCTTATCACTGGCGCCTAACGCGCGTTGATCGTGCAGAAACGCGTTCGCTGTTGCGAATGAGTGCGGTGTTCGCGTTTAGCTAGCGTTTGTTATTTTCCTTATCTTCTGATTGTTGTTTGCTTTGCCTTTGCTACTCTTGTGCTCTGTTCTGTTCAGCCTTGTGTCACTTTTGGCAATCGCCTCTCTCCTGCGATTACATTCCCTCTTTTGTTTCTGCAGATGTGTGTTCACCGTCGCTGGGTGGCGACTAGATTGGGGAACACACATTTAGTCTGTCTCTGTGATCTTTCTCTTTTAGGGCTATCCAGCCCTACATTGCTTCAACTTGTGCAATTCCCATCTGGCATCTGTGGCAGTACAGAGGCTGAGTCCGTCTGTACTCCACAGCTCCATCTGCCGGTGGGAATCTCCCTCTACTGGTGCTTTGCACCAAAAGCTGGGTTCTATCATTTGACACGCTTGTGGAGGACTTCCGCAGTGTCAGCGCACATCTTGTGCGCTGACCACGGAGATATCCCACAATCGTTACAGAATGAGCAGCCAAACTGAAATTCCCAGTGTAGAGGGAATTTCCGATTTGTACGTTTTTGTCGAATATGGTTCCTATGTCTTTAAGAGCTTTAAAAGATTAGATTCAGAGACCAGAGAGGATTTCCTCTCTGAATGTGTAAAATTTTGTCTGAATCCTACCTTTCAAATTACTGATCCGTCCACGTCTGCTCTCCAATTAGCTTATGTGCTGTTGCAAGGAGATCTCTTTTTGTGGGCTTATGATATTTTGAAAACCAATTCTTGGAATCATAATCTGTATCACTTTCTTACATTGATTTTCTCCCACTGGTTTAACCACTTCCCGCACAGGGGCGGCCGGGAAGTGGAGCCCTTAAGGACCGGCTCACCCACAGAGGCGGCGGTCCATTTAAGGGCATGGGCGGAGCGATCGCGTCATCCGTGACGCGATCCTCCACCGGCGTCTGTCACCGCTCGCCCGCCGCAACATCCCGCCGGCTATACGGAAGCGCCGGCGGGATGTTAACCCCGCGATCGCCGCATACAAAGTGTATAATACACTTTGTAATGTTTACAAAGTGTATTATACAGGCTGCCTCCTGCCCTGGTGGTCCCAATGTCCGAGGGACCACCAGGGCAGGCTGCAGCCACCCTAGTCTGCACCAAGCACACTGATTCCCCCCCCCCCGCCCCAGATCGCCCACAGCACCCCTCAGACCCCCCCTGCCCACCCCCCAGACCCCTGTTTGCACCCAATCACCCCCCTAATCACCCATCAATCACTCCCTGTCACTATCTGTCAACGCTATTTTTTTTATCTCCCCCCCTGCCCACTGCCCCCTCCTGATCACCCCCCCACCCCTCAGATTCTCCCCAGACCCCCCCCCCAGACCCCCCCCTTGTGTACTGTATGCATCTATCCCCCCTGATCACCTGTCAATCACCTGTCAATCACCTCCTGTCAATCACCTGTCAATCACCCATCAATCACCCCCTGTCACTGCCACCCATCAATCAGCCCCTAACCTGCCCCTTGCGGGCAATCTGATCACCCACCCACACCAATAGATCGCCCGCAGATCCGACATCAGATCACCACCCAAACGCAGTGTTTACATCTATTCTCTCCTCTAAACACCCACTAATTACCCATCAATCACCCCCTATCACCACCTGTCACTGTTACCCATCAGATCAGACCCTAATCTGCCCCTTGCGGGCACCCAATCACCCGCCTACACGCTCAAATTGCCCTCAGACCCCCCCCCCCCCCCCTTATCAATTTGCCAGGGCATTATTTACATCTGTCCTTCCCTGTAATAACCCACTGATCACCTGTCAATCACCCATCAATCACCCCCTTTCACTGCCACCCATCAATCACCCCCTGTCACTGCCACCCATCAATCAGCCCCTAACCTGCCCCTTGCGGGCAATCTGATCACCCACCCACACCAATAGATCGCACGCAGATCCGACATCAGATCACCACCCAAGCGCAGTGTTTACATCTATTGTCTCCTCTAAACACCCACTAATTACCCACTAATTACCCATCAATCACCCCCTATCACCACCTGTCACTGTTACCCATCAGATCAGACCCTAATCTGCCCCTTGCGGGCACCCAATCACCCGCCTACACGCTCAGATTGCCCTCAGACCCCCCCTTATCAATTCGCCAGTGCATTAGTTACATCTGTTCTTCCCTGTAATAACCCACTGATTACCTGTCAATCACCCATCAATCACCCCCTGTCACTGCCACCCATCAATCACCCCCTGGCACTGCCACCCATCAATCACCCCCTGTCACTGCCACTCATCAATCAGCCCCTAACCTGCCCCTTGCGGGCAATCTGATCACCCACCCACATCAATAGTTCGCCCGCAGATCCGACGTCAGATCACCTCCCAAGGGCAGTGTTTATATCTGTTCTCTACCCTAAACACCCACTAATTACCCATCAATCACCCCCTGTCACTGCTACCTATCAGATTAGACCCCTATCTGCCCCTAGGGCACTCAATCACCCGCCCACACCCTCAGAATGCCCTCAGGCCCCAGCCCTGATCACCTCGCCAGTGCATTGCTTGCATCTATTCCCCCCTCTAATCACACCTTGAGACACCCATCAATCACCTCCTGTCACCCCCTAGCACACCTACCCATCAGATCAGGCCCTAATTTGCCCCGTGTGGGCTCCTGATCACTCGGCCAAACCCTCAGATCCCCCTCAGACCCCCTTCCGATCACCTCCCCAGTGCATTGATTGCATCTATTTTCCCCTCTAACCACCCCCTGAGACACCCATCAATCACCTCCTGTCACCCCCCTAGCACTCCTATCCATCAGATCAGGCCCAATACAACCTGTCATCTAAAAGGCCACCCTGCATATGACCGGTTCCACAAAATTCGCCCCCTCATAGACCACCTGTCATCAAAATTTGCAGAAGCTTATACCCCTGAACAGTCATTTTGAGACATTTGGTTTCCAGACTACTCACGGTTTTGGGCCCCTAAAATGCCAGGGCGGTATAGGAACCCCAGAAACGGACCCCATTTTAGAAAAAAGACACCCCAATGTATTCTGTTAGGTGTATGACGAGTTCATAGAAGATTTTATTTTTTGTCAAAAGTTAGCGGAAATTGATTTTTGTTTTTTTTCACAAAGTGTCATTTTTCACTAACTTGTGACAAAAAATAAAATCTTCTATGAACTCGCCATATGCCTAACGGAATACCTTGGGGTGTCTTCTTTCTAAAATGGGGTCACTTGTGGGGTTCCTATACTGCCCTGGCATTTTAGGGGCCCTAAACCGTGAGGCGTAGTCTAGAAAACAAATGCCTCAAAATGACCTGTGATTAGGACGTTGGGCCCCTTAGCGCACCTAGGCTGCAAAAAAGTGTCACACATGTGGTATCGCCGTACTCAGGAGAAGTAGTATAATGTGTTTTGGGGTGTATTTTTACACATACCCATGCTGGGTGGGAGAAATTTCTCTGTAAATGGACAATTGTGTGTAAAAAAAATCAAACAATTGTCATTTACAGAGGTATTTCTCCCACCCAGCATGGGTATGTGTAAAAATACACCCCAAAACACATTATACTACATCTCCCGAGTACGGCGATACCACATGATTGGCACTTTTTTTGCATCCTAACTGCGCTAAGGGGCCCAAAGTCCAATGAGTACCTTTAGGATTTCACAGGTCATTTTTGTTTCAAGACTACTCCTCACGGTTTAGGGCCCCTAAAATGCCAGGGCAGTATAGGAACCCCACTAATGACCCCATTCTAGAAAGAAGACACCCAAACGTATTCCGTTAGGAGTATGGTGAGTTCATAGAAGATTTTATTTTTTGTCACAAGTTAGCGGAAAATGACACTTTGTGAAAAAAAACAATTAAAATCAATTTCTGCTAACTTGTGACAAAAAAATAAAAACTTCTATGAACTCACCATACTCCTAACGGAATACCTTGGGGTGTCTTCTTTCTAAAATGGGGTCATTAGTGGGGTTCCTATACTGCCCTGGCATTTTAGGGGCCCTAAACCGTGAGGAGTAGTCTTGAAATAAAAATGACCTGTGAAATCCTAAAGGTACTCATTGGACTTTGGGCCCCTTAGCGCAGTTAGGCTGCAAAAAAGTGCCAATCATGTGGTATCGCCGTACTCGGGAGATGTAGTATAATGTGTTTTGGGGTGTATTTTTACACATACCCATGCTGGGTGGGAGAAATACCTCTGTAAATGACAATCTTTTGATTTTTTTACACACAATTGTCCATTTACAGAGTTATTTCTCCCACCCAGCATGGGTATGTGTAAAAATACACCCCAAAACACATTGTACTACTTCTCCCGAGTACGGCGATACCACATGTGTGGCACTTTTTTGCACCCTAACTGCGCTAAAGGGCCCAAAGTCCAATGAGTACCTTTAGGATTTCACAGGTCATTTTGAGAAATTTTGTTTCAAGACTACTCCTCACGGTTTAGGGCCCCTAAAATGCCAGGACAGTATAGGAACCCCACAAATGACTCCATTTTAGAAAGAAGACGCCCCAAGGTATTCTGTTAGTAGTACGGTGAGTTCATAGAAGATTTTATTTTTTGTCACAAGTTAGCGGAAATTGATTTTTATTGGTTTTTTTCACAAAGTGACATTTTCCGCTAACTTGTGACAAAAAATAAAATCTTTTATGAACTCATTGTACTACTAACGGAATACCTTGGGGTGTCTTCTTTCTAAAATGGCGTCATTTGTGGGGTTCCTATACTGTCCTGGCATTTTAGGGGCCCTAAACCGTGAGGAGTAACCTTGAAATGAAATTTCTCAAAATGACCTGTGAAATCCTAAAGGTACTCATTGGACTTTGGGCCCTTTAGCGCAGTTAGGGTGCAAAAAAGTGCCACACATGTGGTATCGCCGTACTCGGGAAAAGTAGTACAATGTGTTTTGGGGTGTATTTTTACACATACCCATGCTGAATGGGAGAAGGATCTCTGTAAATGTACAATTGTGTGTTAAAAAATCAAAAGATTGTCATTTACAGAGGTATTTCTCCCACCCAGCATGGGTATGTTTAAAAATACACCCCAAAACACATTATACTACTTCTCCTGAGTACGGCAATACCACATGTGTGGCACTTTTTTGCAGCCTAACTGCGCTAAGGGGTCCAAAGTCCAATGAGCACCTTTAGGCTTTACAGGGGTGCTTACAATTTAGCACCCCCCAAAATGTCAGGACAGTAAACACACCCCACAAATGACCCCATTTTGGAAAGTAGACCCTTCAAGGTATTCAGAGAGGGGCATGGTGAGTCCGTGTCAGATTTCATTTTTTTTTTTTTGTCGCAAGTTAGAAGAAATGGAAACTTTTTTTTTTTGTCACAAAGTGTCATTTTCCGCTTACTTGTGACAAAAAATAATATCTTCTATGAACTCACTATGCCTCTCAGTGAATACTTTGGGATGTCTTCTTTCCAAAATGGGGTCATTTGGGGGGTATTTATACTATCCTGGAATTCTAGCCCCTCATGAAACATGACAGGGGGTCAGAAAAGTCATAAATGCTTGAAAATGGGAAAATTCACTTTTTGCACCATAGTTTGTAAACGCTATAACTTTTACCCAAACCAATAAATATACACTGAATGGGTTTTTTTTTTATCCAAAACATGTTTGTCCACATTTTTCGCGCTGCATGTATACAGAAATGTTACTTTATTTGAAAAATGTCAGCACAGAAAGTTAAAAAAATCATTTTTTTGCCAAAATTCATGTCTTTTTTGATGAATATAATAAAAAGTAAAAATCGCAGGAGCAATCAAATAGCACCAAAAGAAAGCTTTATTAGTGACAAGAAAAGGAGCCAAAATTCATTTAGGTGGTAGGTTGTATGAGCGAGCAATAAACCGTGAAAGCTGCAGTGGTCTGAATGGAAAAAAAGTGGCCGGTCCTTAAGGGGTAGAAAGCCCTAGGTCCTCAAGTGGTTAAGCTGCCTTGCTTACCACCTGCCCTGGATGAATGTGTAGCTGCTAATGAGTCAGCTGTTTTATCCCTTCCATGCAAAACCATTCAGTATGACAATCAGTTCAATGTTTCTGTTGCCACTTCAGGTTCTAAGCAGGTGCAAGAGGAATGTTTTGATACCTCTCTTGCATTTAAACAGCAGTCATTCAAGGTTGCTAAAAAGAAAAGATCTCAAAGACGCAAGCATCTGAATGAAAAACCCCCTATGGATATTGACACCGTTGTTGTTCAGTCTGTGCCTAGAAAAGTTTCCCAGCTGGAAAATCCATTGCCCATAGCAACTACAAATAAAGAAATTATTTCTGTAAAGTCTGAAATGTGGAATACACTTGAATGTGATGAACTCATAGAGACTTCTCAGTCTCAGGTTTCGTTTCCCCAAGCAAAAGCATATGTGGATCCTATAATAGGCAGAATTATTCACTATGTTAAAGGAGTAAGAAAATCTATGCATGTTCCTGATCCCTACCCATATGAGTGTTACCTTGATACAGGGTTGTTTGAGCCGCCATTTGCTTCATGGGAGATGGGGACTTTGGTTGAGGAGTTCGAGAGTGATTGGAAAGCGTTTTGCGATTTTTACATTGAAAAAAGTGAAGTGATCCTAAATGCTTGTGTTAATTCTGTGTACACTTTGATTGACTCTGATGAGTGTGACGAATGTTTTGTGGATCCGGTGATTTGTGTGTGGCAGACGATTTTGGATGAATTGCACACACACCAACCAATTGACTCCAATAAAGTGACACCATTATCAGATGATTGTTCCTGCCTGTCTGGGGTAAAGCAAGTGAGTTTAGACACTGTGCGATCTAATGCCTGTTTCTCAGATGTTTTGGCAGATGGAGATCAACATGAATGTGTCAGTTTTGTCAGTGATATGTGGGATCCCTTGTCATGTAAAAACAGATCTTCTTCTCCCAGTACTACTTTAAGATCTTCCATCTATGATCTTGCTATGGGGAAAATTCCCAAACTATGCAGTTTCAAGAGTAAGGTTAATATGATTAATAAAGTTTCTCATGTTGTTGTCACAACTTCTTCTAAAACTATTGTTCATTATGAATTCTCAGACTTAGTCAGGTGGGAATGGGAGCCCCCGTTCCAGAAAAAGCACCTCGAAGCGCTTGTGTATGAATTGGAGAACGATTCAAAGTCGTTTTGTGAGTACTACATTGCCAGAAGTGAGTCTTGAGAGCATGCATAAGTTCTGCTTCCGCCTTAATAAAAGAAAAGGTGTGTGAATATGACTTTATGAGCACGCTGATTTGTATGTGGAAAATGATTCTAAATGAACAACGTGTACGTCACTCAGTTGATGTTCATAAAAGCACATTGTCAGCTGACGTTTCTGAGATCCAGCAATCCAGCCTGGAGACCTCAGAATCCCTGTCTTCGAAATGTCCAGTTTCGCAATCGATTGCGATCTTGGATTCACAAATTTTGCGTTCTGACTCCTCGGATTCGACATCGTTAGCCGAGTCTAAGAGTGAGACAGAGCTTTGGTTTTGCGAATCTGATACTGAAGCATCCTTGCTGTGTCCAGAGAAGGTTTCTCTGAGCCTGCCCTGTACCATGGATAAAAACATGATGTCCACTCGCACTGACATTTGTGAGTCCCTTTCTTGCTCTGAAGAAAGTACTGACGCTCCACCCTGTACTCTGGATGAGTCAATATTGCCTTGCTTAAAATCTCCTGCAGTGACACTAGAGGCTCGTCTAGGTATTGTTACTATTCTCACCTGTTTCTCTGCTATTTTAGAATTGCAGTCTGGTTTGACTGCTATGGAGGATTCTGCCTGCAGTGAAACAAAACTCAGAAAATCAGAGCTAGTTTCACTAGATATTCCTGTGTATCCTTGTCTTGATGATGAAATTCAGTCTCAGCATATGGTAGAACCATTTCTGGGACATCTGCCCTGTCCGCAGGAGGTATTTAATGTTCGGCCCTGTAACATGGATAGTTCAGAATCTTTGTCAGAAAACTTGGAAAATGACACTTCTGAGATCTTGTTTGATGTTTTGGAGGTTTCCAAGTCCCTCCTAAAGGGTGCAGAACTTCTAGGAGATGCCTTCTGCCCCCCAGATCCGTCTGAGGTTTTGCCCACTTCAGTGGGCATTGCTGTTGTGCTGACTACCTTTGCAGCTCTTGTGGAGCTTCACTCATGTGTAGTCAATGATGAGTTTTGGTTAGATGATATTACAGTCACAGGAATTTCTGAGTCTGAGTCCGAGTCTTCTTTTGAAAGACCAGTACCTGTGACCTCTACTCGTGATGATTTTCTGCCCAGTCCTGGTTTTGGTCTTGTCGTGTCGGACTCTGAGGTTGGCAGTTCCCCGACATGTCCTGAGGTTTCTCCTGTGCTGGTGTACCCCTATGTGCTCTGTGACCCAGAAAGCCGAAGTGTGCCTCGGTTACCAGCATGCTCAGATGCTTCCTCGGTGGAGACATGTTCTGATATTGCCTGCCTGCTTGCATGCCCAGAAGTGGTCCCTGAAAGTCCTGATCTTGATGGGTGTCCTGGTAATTCTGAATCCGGAATAATCATAGGTTCCAAAGGGGTTCTTGGTAGTTCTCCATGTGAGCCTGGTGAGCGTTCTGGCCTCTTGGGATATCTGCAGAGCTTCAAAGGGTTCTGGGAGATTCCGGGAAAAATTTTGCTTGGTACCCTGGATAGGATCAACAATGGCTTTTGTGTGGAAAGGGACACTTCGAACAGGTATTGTGGCAGGTTTGGTATTTTCGGACGCTCCCTGGAAGGTGGTGGGTATTGCCTGGAGGGTGTCGATGGCTTCTTCTCTGGCATTCACAGTTCTGATGGGTGTTATGCTGAGGCTTGTAGTACTGATGGGGATGTTTCGGTGGCTCCTGCTTCCAACGAGGTCGGTTTCGGGAGGATTGACTCAAGAATTGGGCCTTGTCGGGCTGTCCCGACCTTCATGAGTCTTCAGTTAGAGTTTTTTGGTAACGCCAGTTTTGAGAGACATCTGGATTCCGTCCCTAGAGGGGGGAGGTACTGTAATGATCCGCTCAGCTGTCTGCACAGACAGGCAGCTGTTTGACCATTCCTTAAGTCTGAGGGCTGCAGGTCTCTGGAAAAGAGACCTGTCTTTGCTTTGCAAGTTTATGACCTGCTCTGCTGCTGAGGAATTTGCATACATTTGTTATGCAAATTGCCTACTTGCCTCCTTTGAAGGCTGGCAGTATAAATACCATGTTCTCTCAGAATCCTTTGCTGCTCATAGAGGTTTGTTCCTGCTGAACTCACCTGGAGTGTCAGCTATTGCTATCTTAGTGTATGGAGAGTGCATTTAGCACTCTCACTAGTGCAGTCAGGTTTTGTGTTTATCTGTATTGCCTAGCCCTGTCTTGTTTTTCTGTCGCGATTGCACTATCGCCAGCGGCAGTTGATAGCGAATCGCTCTGTCTTGTTTGGATCGCACTAGCCTCTAGCGGTAGCGGTTGTGGATCCTTCTGATCTGTGTTACTGGAGTGTAAGCTGGAGCAGTGGTTGCTACTGGCTACCTCATCTGTCTGTCTTGTTTGGATCGCACTAGCCTCTAGTGGTAGCGGCTGTGGATCCTTCTAATCTGTGTTCCTGGAGTGTAAGTTGGAGCAGCGGTTGATACTGGCTACCTCACCTGTCTGTCTTGTCTGTTTGTGCTCATTTGTGTTACTTGTGGCTAGTTAGGGTGGAACGCTTATCACTGGGCGCCTAACGCGCGTTGATCGTGCAGAAACGTGTTCGCTGTTGCGAATGAGTGCGGTGTTCACGTTTAGCTAGCGTTTGTTATTTTCCTTATCTTCTGATTGTTGTTTGCTTTGCCTTTGTTACTCTCGTGCTCTGTTCTGTTCAGCCTTGTGTCACTTCTGGCAATCGCCTCTCTCCTGCGATTGCATTCCCGCTTTTGTTTCTGCAGATGTGTGTTCACCGTCGCTGGGTGGCGGCTAGATTGGGGAACACACATTTAGTCTGTCTCTGTGATCTTTCTCTTTTAGGGCTATCCAGCCCTACATTGCTTCAACTCGTGCAAATCCCATCTGGCATCTGTGGCAGTACAGAGGCTGAGTCCGTCTGTACTCCACAGCTCCATCTGCCGGTGGGAATCTCCCTCTACTGGTGCTTTGCACCAAAAGCTGGGTTATATCATTTGACACGATTGTGGAGGACTTCCGCAGTGTCAGCACACATCTTGTGCGCTGACCACGGAGATATCCCACAATCATTACACTGCTCCTATCCTTACTCATCCAGATGTTGGGTTGCCATTCTTTGTCGAGGTTGATGCCTCTGAGGTCAGGGTAGGAGCAGTTCAATTCTCTGGCCATCCTGAGCGCTTACACTCCTGAATTTTCTTCAGCAGAAAGCATTTATGGTATACTGTGTCCTGCCTGCATTAGATGAGACCCCGATGTGTGTACACTCTGGATGTGTAAGGGAAAGGAGGAGGGGAATGATAGGGTCCCCAACAATGCTCATGAGGACATATGATGAACACCTAATGAGTTTGTGTGGCTTGGAGTGTGGAAGAGTAGGTCCTGGAAGCTCGAAGGCTGCGGGGAGAGGGGGGGGGGGACATTGCTAGAGGGGCCCCCAAGTTACTTTTACCCCCAAATCCCATTGTATCTACAACCGGCCCTGCTAAGGCAGAATAAAAAAACAATTACAACCTCCCAACTGAGGTGTGATACAAGGTACAATGACAGTTTTTAAGTGCCCGGTATGATAAAACTCTTAACACAGGTTAAAAAAGAGAGGTAGCATTGGTCTTATCCTTATCTTTCCTGTAGAAATAAGCTAGCAATAACTAGAAGTATACGTTTTATTAAGCACTAAAATGGACATTGCATTTCTCAGGACCTTGCCTGCTTCGTCAGGTGTATTTAATAACAGTGCCTGTCTGCTTAGGGCAGTAGGAGTGATCACTTCTATGTTCGTTTTTGAACAGTCCCTTTTTACAAAGTCCCCATTTTTATGCAGCTGCATCTATTTAGCTAATAATAATCCCTGTTATTAAACAGGAATGCTTAGATGATCCCTGTTCTTAAAGGGGAACTTCAGCCTAAACAAACATACTGTCATCAAGTTACATTAGTTATGTTAATTAGAATAGATAGGTAATATAATCTCTTACCCACCCTGTTTTAAAAGAACAGGCAAATGTTTGTGATTCATGGGGGCTGCCATCTTTGTCATGGGGGCAGCCATCTTTTTGGTTGAAAGGAGGTGACAAGGAGCAGGAGACACAGTTCCAATTGTCCTGTGTCCTGATAACCCCTCCCAGCTGCACACACTAGGCTTCAAATGTCAAATTCAAAATGTAAAAAAAAAATTGCACAAAAACAGCAGAATGAGAACAACAAAATCAGAAATCCCATCATGCTTTGCACAGCATCAGGGGAAAAAGCCCGGGCAGTTTTCTTCTGTGCAGCTAAAAATGAGGCTTGTATAAGAGAAACAAAGTTCTGATGCTGTGAAACTGTTAAAGAAACACAAAGTCTTTTCAGTGCTGCTGAGTCGATTTTTAGTCCGGAGGTTCACTTTAAGCAGATCAACAAATCTAGGGAAGGGTCTGCACACAAACAGTTTGCTGGAACAGTACAGTTTTATAGTCCCATAACATACACATGTACAGACATCTGACCATTCACTCATAGTTACATAGTTATTTTGGTTGAAAAAAGACATACGTCCATCGAGTTCAACCAGTATAAAGTACAACACCAGCCTGCTCCCTCACATATCCCTGTTGATCCAGAGGAAGGCAAAAAAACCCTTACAAGGCATGGTCCAATTAGCCCCTAAAGGGAAAAATTCCTTCCCGACTCCAGATGGCAATCAGATAAAATCCCTGGATCAACATCATTAGGCATTACCTAGTAATTGTAGCCATGGATGTCTTTCAACGCAAGGAAATCATCTAAGCCCCCTTTAAATGCAGGTATAGAGTTTGCCATAACGACTTCCTGTGGCAATGCATTCCACATCTTAATCACTCTTACTGTAAAGAACCCTTTCCTAAATAAATGTTTAAAGGGAACCAGAGAGGAAGCACCCTTGTGTATTTTACCATGTATATCAGTAAGAACATTAGAGAAAACACTTACCATGCTGTCTGTTTCGTCCTCACTGCTAAAAGTGTCTGTTATCAGCAGTCACAAGAATCCCAGACTGAGCAATTAAATCTGGCTTTGCTGGGAATGATTATTGCTGAGTCATTATAGCAAAGCCACAAGGGGGCAGGCTTGGGCTTGAAATAACACCACAGAAGACAGACTTAGCTATAATCTTTCTGTAGCAAAGCTAGACGGAGCAGCCTGACTTCTCAGTCGGGGGTTCTTATCAGAGGTGATAACAGTCAGATTACACAGAGAACAATGAAACAAAGGGAAGATTAGGTGTTTACTGTCATGTTCCCACTGATTTATAAGGTAAAATACAAGAGGGTGCTTCATCTCTGGTTCTCTTTAAATGCTAAAACGTTTTTCCTCCATGCGCAGATCATGTCCTCTAGTCCTTTGAGAAGGCCTAGGGACAAAAAGCTCATCTGCCAAGCTATTATATTGCCATCTGATGTATTTATACATGTTAATTAGATCCCCTCTAAGGCGTCTTTTCTCTGGACTAAATAAACCCAGTTTATCTAACCTTTCTTAGTAAGTGAGACCTTCCATCCCACGTATCAATTTTGTTGCTCGTCTCTGCACCCGCTCTAAAACTGCAATATCTTTTTTGTAATGTGGTGCCCAGAACTGAATTCCATATTCCAGATGTGGCCTTACTAGAGAGTTAAACAGGGGCAATATTATGCTAGCATTTCGAGTTTTTATTTCCCTTTTAATGCATCCAAACATTTTGGTAGCTTTAGCTGCAGCTGCTTGGCATTGAGTACGATTATTTAACTTGTTGTCGATGAGTACTCCTAAGTCCTTCTCCAAGTTTGATGTCCCCAACTGTATCCCATTTATTTTGTATGGTGCTAGACCATTAGTATGTCCAAAATGCATGACTTTACATTTTTCAACATTGAATTTCATCTGCCATGTATGTGCCCATATAGCCATCCTATCCAGATCCTGTTGCAATATGACACTATATTCCTGAGAGTTGATGATTCTGCACAATTTTGTAACATCTGCAAAAATAGCAACATTGCTCACTACTGCAGCCACTAGGTCATTAATAAACAAATTGAAGAGCACTGGACCCAGAACAGACCCCTGTGGTACCCCACTGCTAACAGTCTCCCATTTTGAGTACGATCCATTGACCACAACGCTTTGTTTTCTGTCCATTAAAAACACACGATTGGTTCGCACGATGGCCAGGGGCCCCGGACCTCTCTCACTGGCCGGGGCCCCAAGGCCAATGCGCGATACCTGGAGGGGAGTGCAGGTGGGCCTGGACCTCTCACACCCAGGCTCTGGACCTCTCACATCCAGAAAACCCACCAACACTGCCTCCATACTGAATGCTAAATTCGACACACACAAGCAATAGAACACAGCAATACATGCATGCAGCTACATTTTAAATCGGTCAGCAGGTGCTCGTCAGCCAATCAGGATGCACTGTCATACACCCTTTACCTGCCATACCACATCTAGCAGCCATTAGCATTCAGGTGGGAGGCTTCAGTTGGACGCAAATCGCAAGATTGCGTCGCTAGCAGGACCGCCCCGTGCAGGCATCCCTCCCACAGGGGTCCCTCCCTAACCGCTCACCTGTCCGCCATGTCCTAGAGCTGAAAAAAACGTTTAAAAACACACGATTGGTTCGCACGATGACCGATTTCAAATGTAGCTGCATGCATGTATTGCTGTGTTCTATTGCTTGTGTGTGTCGAATTTAGTTTTCTGTCCATTTGCCAGTTCCCTATCCATGCAAACAGACTCTTCCCCAGTCCTTGCATCCTCAACTTTTGCACCAGACTTTTGTGGGGAACAGTGTCAAAGGCCTTTGCAAAGTCCAAGTATATCACATCTACAGCATCCCCGATATCCATATTAGCATTCACTACCTCATAAAAGCTGAGCATGTTAGTCAAACAGGACCTGTCTTTAGTAAACCCATGTTGATGCTGAGAAATAAGATTATTTTCTAGTATGAAGTCATGTATAGTATCTCTTAGTAACCCCTCAAATAGTTTGCATATAACTGATGTTAAGCTTACAGGTCTATAATTTCCTGGATCTGATTTTTTGCCCTTCTTAAATAATGGGAAAACATGGGCTGTACGCCAATCCACTGGGACTCTGCCAGTTGAAAGAGAGTCACAAAAGATAAGATAAAGGGGTTTATCTATAACTGAACTTAATTCCCTTAGGACCCAAGGATGCATGCCATCCGGGCCAGGTGCCTTGTCTATTTTTAATTTATTAAGTCTTGCCTTCACTTCTTCCTGCGTTAAGTATTTAATATTACAGTTAGAAGATTGAGACTCTTCAACAGTGCTGTTTCTTTTGTGAAGACAGACGCAATGAAAGCATTTAATAACTCTGCCTTACCTTCGTCATCCACCATTGAGTTCCCACCCTCATCCTATAGGAGTCCTATACAGTCAACCTTTCTTTTTTTTAGAGTTAATGTACTTGTAAAACTTTTTTGGGTTAGATTTGATATCCCTAGCGATTTGTTTTTCAGCTTCAATCTTTTCCAGCCTAATTTCTTTTTTACAATTTTTATTGCACTCCTTATAATTGCTTAGTGCAACCTCGGTCCCCTCCTGTTTTAGGACCTTATAGGCATTCCTTTTCCTCTTCATTTTATCCCTAACCTTTCTATTCATCCATAGAGGCCTTTTTTTATTCCTAGATATTTTGTTTCCATATGGGATATACATACTACAATATTGATTGAGTATAAGTTTAAAAGCTGATGATCGTTTCAAGGCAAATTGGGTCTTCATTGTCAAGGCACAAGGCAGGTAAAACTCATACATGTGTTATTTGCCTTGTGTCTTGACAAAGGGGACCCAATTGGCTCCCAAACAATAATCGGTGAATGGTCAGATGTCTGCACATGTGTATGTGTTGGGACAATAAAACTGCACTGTTCCTGCACATTGCTTGTGTGCAGACCCTTCCCTGGATTTGTTGATATGCTTGCTTGAGGATTCAGCACCAGCATTTGCCTACTCTAGTACAGGTGTGTGATTCTTGTTGTGGCAGAGTCAGCAGTTAGTTTAAACAATGCAGTGCGCAGAGGGTTAATTGGGAATCCTTAAAGGGAACCTGAAGTGAGAGGTATACGGCTGCCATATTTATTTCCTTTTAAGCAGTACCAGATGCTTGGCCATCTTGCTGATCCTCTATCTCTAATACTTTTAGCCATAGACCCTGATCAAGCATGCAGCATATCAGGTGTCATTATTGTCAGATCTGGCAAGATTTGCTGCATGCTTGTTTCTGGTATTATTCATACACTACTGCAGCCAAATAGATCAATAAGACTGCCAGGCAACTTGTATTGATTAAAAGGAAATAAATATGGCAGCCTCCATATACTTCTTGCTTCTCCACAGTAGGAATAAATGTGAATGTTTACCAACTTTGTTAAACATTTAAACCATTATAAAGAGGCTGCCTTTCTATGAACTCAGTATTCTGTGATAATAAGATACACAATTACATTTCAGATTTTGAATAATCTTTTACAAATGTGCCATTTTATGTCAGCCAGCTGCTAAAAAGCCCTGAGGCTGATGGTGTCTGCAGGTCCAATTGCCCTCTAATGTCAATGGGCGGTAAAGACTTCTGGACCTGGAAGGACAGGCTCTTATACTCATCAGCACTTGTGGGGAGAAATATATTTTCCTTATTTTTTTTCTCCACACAATTGTATCTTTGATTGAAAAAGATGTCCTATGCTGTATATGTGCCAAGCACAGAGCCACACTGGAGGGCCCTTACGCAAGTTATGGCAGATGTTTTTCTAATTACAAGACACAAATGTCAGCTTGATGGATCCCACTGAAAAATAAATGTCAAGTAACTGTTCTAACTCCCAGAACACCATTAAACCTCTCACAAGTGTTAACAAACATATGCAGCACCAAGAAAACGGCATTTTATAGACACAGGATGCAGCTGTTTCAATATTTCAATTACAATACCAAGATTCTTCATCTATGTAACTCATGCAGCATTATCCAATAAAAATATGTAGGCTAAAACTACATGCACACTTTCAAAGTTTGTTATCCGAAACAATCTATACAGATCTTTATTCAGTACGGAAGGTCCTAAGATGGTGTATTTCATGGTAGGACCACCATATTCTTAAAAGCCCATCTCCAGCTCCAGATCTAAAAACACCAGATCTATCAGCTTAGTAATCTGCATGTGTTCATATGCTTCTTTATGAGTGAAGAAGTTTCTTTAAAGGATACCAGAGCCCAAAAAAAGATGGGAAACGATGCTCACCGCTCCTCCCGTTCACTTTTCTGACCCCTCCTGTACCTGGAACTGCGCCATCTTCCGGTCAACTTGGTCAGGAAGCATTGTGTCTTTCTGGCCGGGCTGCATGCATGCTACAGCACGCAAACCGCAGCTGGGAGTGTTCTGCATATGCATGCCTGCTCCCCCCGATTCTCATCTTTTTTGGGGCTCTGGTATCCTTTAACCACTTGCCGACCGCACGCTTATACCGTGCGTCGGCAAAGTGGCAGCTGCAGGACCAGCGACGCAGTACTGCGTCGCCAGCTGCAGGCTGATTAATCAGGAAGCAGCCGCTCGCGCGAGCGGCTGCTTCCTGTCAAATCACGGCGGGGGGCTCCGTGAATAGCCTGCGGGCCGCCGATGGCGGCTCGCAGGCTAAATGTAAACACAAGCGGAAATAATCCGCTTTGTTTACATTTGTACGGCGCTGCTGCGCAGCAGCGCCGTAAGGCAGATCGGCGATCCCCGGCCAATCAGCGGCCGGGGATCGCCGCCATGTGACAGGGGACGTCCTGTCACTGGCTGCACAGGACGGATAGCGTCCTGTGCAGCCTCGATCACCGGGGGGGGGGAGCAGGTAGGAGAGGGAGGGGGGAATTTCACCGCGGAGGGGGGCTTTGAGGTGCCCCCCCGCCAGCCACACGCAGGCAGAAGAGATCAGACCCCCCCTGCACATCATCCCCATAGGGGGGAAAAAAGGGGGGCAATCTGATCTCTCTGCCTGCACCCTGATCTGTGCTGGGGGCTGTAGAGCCCACCCAGCACAGATCACTAAAAACAGCGCTGGTCCTTAAGGGGGGGTAAAGGGTGGGTCATCAAGTGGTTAAGGAAAAACTCTGTCTTGAAATTTGGATCCCATGACCAGAAGTTACCACAAGAGAGAGTCAGATTGCAGGCTCTTTGGGGGTGGCCATTCCTTGTGGTCCTGGATTGCACAATTTCTTCTCTTTTGGCTGGTCTCTGAACTTAGTGGATATAATGCAGCTTTTATATTCATTTCACATGCCTCAAAAAAGAAGGACTAAGACACTGATTTCATTTATTTGGGTGAGTAATCCAAAGATAAACAGAACAATCGACTTTAAGGGCATGAACCTAATTGTAGTCAATAATGCTTTTGATATGCTCCTTGATGATTGCCATATTTTAGGGTTGATGAGTGGTCTGCCTGGTGGATCAACTCAGCCACTGGCTTAGGGCATTGTTCCCCCATCCACCCCGCCCAGTCCTTGATGCTCCTCGTTTGCAACTACATCAGTCCTCCTCCCCACGCATAGCAACAGAATGCGCTGTACGCCTGGTGGCTAGCAACAAGCCAATACAGCCCCAGCCCACCACTGTTGCCCAGTGGATCAAATGCAGATGCCTTTCTGGTGACATGCCTCGTACGTGTGTACGAGGCTTAAAGCAGGCCCAAACCAAACATTTTTTTAATTAAAAATATTTAGTTGCACCACTCTGACACATACAAAGATAAATAAACACTCCTTCAAACCTATGATCATTTCAGTGCATGCTTTTCACCCTTCTTTTTTTATAGCTAGGGTTATACTGGGGGCAGCCATTAGAAATTCCTCCATTGCCAGACACCATCTACTCATAAATGTAAAATATTTTATATTTGTCATCATGCAGCTGAAAAAAGGCTGCTATTTATTATTATAATTTAGAAAATAGATTTTATTTCTGAAATCTTGTATTTTTAATTTGGGTTCACTTTAAGTATAGGATTACCTGAGTTTGTATGCTGAGTGTGATTAAAACTAAACAAAGTCCAGTAAAGTCCCAGTTATCCAGAACTCAAGCAACCGGCAATTACCAAATGACCACGGGGGCATGCCTCTCTCCCTCCATCTCAGCCATGCAGAGCAGCGCACAGAGGAAAAGACGTACCAGAACTCCAGGCTCCATAATCGTCTCTTCTTTCAGCTAATGGCTGTGCTGTAGCATACTCCATATGGCTCCTGATGTGTGTCACATGACCCCATGTGTGTCACCTACGGTGGATGCAGTAGCACAACCAGTAGTGGTAAGTAAAAAAGAAAACAGTGCTCAGAAAGGGGGCTGGGGTGTCACACTGAAGCTCTACCTGCATGGATTCTCAGGGAACCAGAAAACACCCTTCCGGTATCAGGCAATCCCCACCTGTGTCGGATAACCTAGACTCTACTATACAACATGACAGTTAGTGTTGGGCGAACAGTGTTCGCCACTGTTCGGGTTCTGCAGAACATCACCCTGTTCGGGTGATGTTCGAGTTCGGCCGAACACCTGACGGTGCTCGGCCAAACCGTTCGGCCATATGGCCGAACTAAGAGCGCATGGCCGAACGTTCCCCGAACGTTCGGCTAGCGCTGTGATTGGCCGAACGGGTCACGTGGTTCGGACCCGAACGCGCTCTGATTGGCCGAACTGTCACGTGGTTCGGGTAAATAAATACCCGAACCACGTCATATCTCCGCCATTTGTCTGTGGGTTTAGCTTTGGGTAGGCAGGCAGGGTAGTTCGCGCTCCAGCCACGCTAGCCAGGGTCCCCCCCAGTCATTGTGTGTCACTGCTGGGAACAGTAGTACACCGCTCGTTCAGCCACACTATATAGCATTCTGTGTACTGTTCTGTGTCTGCTGGGAACAGTGGTACACCGCTCGTTCAGCCACACTATATAGCATTCTGTGTACTGTTCTGTGTCTGCTGGGAACAGTGGTACACCGCTCGTTCAGCCACACTATATAGCATTCTGTGTACTGTTCTGTGTCTGCTGGGAACAGTAGTACACCGCTCGTTCAGCCACACTATATAGCATTCTGTGTACTGTTCTGTGTCTGCTGGGAACAGTAGTACACCGCTCGTTCAGCCACACTATATAGCATTCTGTGTACTGTTCTGTGTCTGCTGGGAACAGTAGTACACCGCTCGTTCAGCCACACTATATAGCATTCTGTGTACTGTTCTGTGTCTGCTGGGAATAGTGGTACACCGCTCGTTCAGCCACACTATATAGCATTCTGTGTACTGTTCTGTGTCTGCTGGGAACAGTAGTACACCGCTCGTTCAGCCACACTATATAGCATTCTGTGTACTGTTCTGTGTCTGCTGGGAACAGTAGTACACCGCTCGTTCAGCCACACTATATAGCATTCTGTGTACTGTTCTGTGTCTGCTGGGAACAGTAGTACACCGCTCGTTCAGCCACACTATATAGCATTCTGTGTACTGTTCTGTGTCTGCTGGGAACAGTAGTACACCGCTCGTTCAGCCACACTATATAGCATTCTGTGTACTGTTCTGTGTCTGCTGGGAATAGTGGTACACCGCTCGTTCAGCCACACTATATAGCATTCTGTGTACTGTTCTGTGTCTGCTGGGAACAGTAGTACACCGCTCGTTCAGCCACACTATATAGCATTCTGTGTACTGTTCTGTGTCTGCTGGGAACAGTAGTACACCGCTCGTTCAGCCACACTATATAGCATTCTGTGTACTGTTCTGTGTCTGCTGGGAATAGTGGTACACCGCTCGTTCAGCCACACTATATAGCATTCTGTGTACTGTTCTGTGTCTGCTGGGAACAGTGGTACACCGCTCGTTCAGCCACACTATATAGCATTCTGTGTACTGTTCTGTGTCTGCTGGGAACAGTGGTACACCGCTCGTTCAGCCACACTATATAGCATTCTGTGTACTGTTCTGTGTCTGCTGGGAACAGTAGTACACCGCTCGTTCAGCCACACTATATAGCATTCTGTGTACTGTTCTGTGTCTGCTGGGAACAGTAGTACACCGCTCGTTCAGCCACACTATATAGCATTCTGTGTACTGTTCTGTGTCTGCTGGGAACAGTAGTACACCGCTCGTTCAGCCACACTATATAGCATTCTGTGTACTGTTCTGTGTCTGCTGGGAATAGTGGTACACCGCTCGTTCAGCCACACTATATAGCATTCTGTGTACTGTTCTGTGTCTGCTGGGAATAGTGGTACACCGCTCGTTCGCCACTGTATAGCATTGTGCTCTGTGTCGCTGCTGGGAATAGTGGTACACCGCTCACCCGTCACTGTATAGCATTGTGCTCTGTGTCGCTGCTGGGAATAGTGGTACACCGCTCACCCGTCACTGTATAGCATTGTGCTCTGTGTCGCTGCTGGGAATAGTGGTACTGTATAGCATTTCTGTACTGCCACTGTACTGCTGCCAGTCAGCGTGTACTGTAAGGATAAGTGAAATGAGGAAGAAATCCGGTGAAAGAGGGAGGGGCAAGGGAAGAGGTGTTTCCCCTGACGGTTCACGTACAGGCCACAGGGGAGCACCCAAGAAAACCCACTCAATACCGCCCATGTTGTCCAGGACAACAACCCTCACAAATCCAAAAGAACAGGACCAGATAATTACTTGGATGACCTCTCAAGCGTCCAGCAGTGGGTTAAGCAGCACCAGCACATCACGCACGAGGTCCGAGTCCTCAGCCAGTTACAAGGAGCCAGTGGGCACAAAGCTGACACAACCGGCAGCGACACCACGCACACAACTGCCAGATAACCAGTCCGATGAATTACCTCAGGACACAATGGGGTATTCGCAGGAGCTATTCCCAGCCCAACAAACTTCCACCTTTCAAAGGTCAATGGAGGAACAGCCAGAAATGTTGTGCCTGGATTCACAACCGTTAACTGTGGGAAATGCACCGCGCACTGAAATACAAGGCGAGTCCGAAGAGGACTCGGAAACCCAAATCCCAGAGCAATTTGGGCAGGAGGGGTTGCAATTGCAGGAGGTCGGCCGACAAGATCTGGAAGACGACGTTGGAGTGTGCTGCGCAGAGGTTGTTGTGGGGAGCTCTACTCCACGGCGGTGGCCCACAATGACATATGACGAGTTTGAGGAGATGGAAGAGGAGGGTATGGACAATGTGGACAGAGACCCAGATTTTGTTTGTGAACGAGAACATCGCCGTCGTAGCAGCAGCACAGATGAGTCTGTTGAAGAACACACTGCTGCACGAGTTCGCCTTGTGCCACAAGGTAGGCGGCGCGCAATTTCAGGCACCACAAGCGTGGAAGTTCAAGTGAGAGGCAAAAGAGGAGCAAACAGAAATCGCCAGCAAGGAGGCAGGTGCTCCAAAGTCTGGGCTTTCTTTGAAGACTGCACTGAGGATGTTACCATGGCGATTTGCAAGGTGTGCAAGACCCGCCTGAGCAGGGGGAAAAATATTAACAACCTCTCCACCACCAGCATGAGCCGTCACATGCTATCCAAACATCCCACTCTTTGGGCAAACGCGTCAGGACAGGGTACCAGAAACAACACTGCCTCCCTTGGGTTCACCAGACTCACCACCAGACCCGCCTCAGCAGCAGCAGTAGCCCAGCCATTGCGTGGTTCACAACATTCACAAACATCAGACGACGCTGACACTGTCACTTTCCGGAGTAGTGCTCTTGAGGTCTCCCAGTGTTCATCAAACACAACAACCAACAGCCCTTCCGTGTGCAGCGCTACGGTTCAGTTGTCTGTGTCGGAGATGTTTGAGCGCAAGAGGAAATTGCCAGCAAATGACCCCCGGGCCGTGGCAGTAACAGCCAGCATAGCCAAGCTTCTGGCCTGCGAAATGCTGCCATATCGATTGGTGGAGACAAACAGCTTCAAGGGCATGATGTCAGTGGCCATCCCACGTTACGTGGTTCCCAGCCGCTACCACTTTGCACGCTCTGCAGTGCCTGAGTTGCATGAGCACGTGGTCAGCAAAATAACCCGAAGCTTGAAGAATGCCGTTGCCTGCAAGGTTCACCTCACCACTGACACCTGGACGAGTGCGTTCGGCCAGGGTCGATACATCTCCCTTACCGCGCACTGGGTGAACCTTGTGGAGCCTGGCAGCGATTCCTCACCTGCTACGGCACGGGTGTTGCCCACGCCACAAACAGCTGCACCGCCGTCCCTCCCACTGGATAACAGCAGCACCTACCTCTCTGACTCCTTCTCCTCCAACGCATCTCAAAGCTGTACCTCATCCGGAAACGCTAACCCAGCAGCAGTAGGATCGTGGAAGCAGTGCAGCACAGCTGTTGGCATGCGTCAGCAAGCGTTGCTGAAGCTAATCTGCCTTGGGGATAAGCAGCACACAGGGGAGGAAATTTGGAGGGGAATAAAGGAACAGACGGATTTGTGGCTGGCACCGCTGGACCTGAAACCGGGCATGGTTGTGTGTGATAATGGGAGTAATCTCATTCGCGCTTTAAGGTTGGCTAAGCTGACACACATCCCTTGCCTGGCGCACGTGATGAACCTAGTAGTTCAGCGGTTCCTGAGGACATACCCAGGCGTGCCCGATCTGCTGTTGAAGGTGCGTCGAGTGTCCAAACATTGTAGAAATTCCAGTACTGCTTCGGGGGCACTCGCCAAGATGCAGGAGCGCTTCAATCTCCCCCACCATCGCTTGCTGTGTGATGTCCCTACGCGCTGGAATTCTACGCTGCACATGCTAGCCCGCTTTTGCGAGCAGAAGAGTGCAGTGGTCCAGTACATGACGGCGCAGTACCGAGGCGCATCCGGCCAGCTGCCAAGCTTCTGTGGATCCGATTGGGCCAACATGTTGGACCTCTGCCAAGTCCTCCAAAATTTTGAGCAATCCACGTTGCTTGTGAGCAGTGACAACTCTTCAGTCAGCATTACCATACCACTGCTGTGTTTACTGAAGAGGTCGATGTTAAAAATCAAGGAAACAGCTGTCATGATGCAACTGGGGGAATCTGAAGGAGAAAACGATCAGCGTGATGGTACCAACATCAGGCCATCCGCCTCAGGGAACGCTGGCCCCAGCAGCTATGACGAAGAAGAGGAGGAGGAACAGCTGGAGTTGGAGCAGGAATTTCATGCCACCACTGACGAGGGCCAGAGCGGTGCACGTTGGACTTCCACAATTCAACGCGAATGGTCAGCAGAAGCAGACCAGGAGGAAGGTGACGACTATGATGCATCACAACAACTATCACAACGCTCACAAGAGGATGATGAGGATTCTGGTAGGACTCTGGCACACATGGCTCAATTCATGCTAGACTGCATTGAACGTGACCCACGCATTGTGCGCATTCTGGACAACACCAATTACTGGGTTTATACCCTTCTGGATCCACGGTACAAACACAATGTTCCAAAACTGCTTGAAGAAAGAGTCAGACAGGTCAAAATGGAAGAATACCAGCAGGCCCTTGTGGAGACTTTAGAGAGGAGATTGACATCCTCCCCCTCCTCTAGCCAGTTGTACGCAGACAGACTGACTTCCGCAAACCCAGGACGACCAGGAGGGCAGCAAACAACGCAAGCCGCAGCTAGTACCCAAAGGGAATGGTATCGGCAGTGTCCTTGGAGTGGGAAAATTTTCTGACACCCATGCAGCCGCAGCCCACTGAACAGCAAGCGTGCAGATCCACCTCCAACACCGATCGCCTGGAGAAGATGGTCAAGGACTACATGTCAGATGGCGTAGCTGTGTCGAACCATCCATCTGCACCCTTCAACTATTGGGTATCGAAGCTAGACACCTGGCACGAACTGGCAATGTACGCAATAGAGGTGCTGGCTTGCCCGGCAGCCAGCGTTATGTCGGAACGCTGTTTCAGTGCTGCCGGAGGCATCGTCACAGATCGGCGTATCCGCCTCTCTACAGAAAATGCAGACCGTCTGACTCAAATTAAAATGAATCAATCCTGGATTGGAAATGACTACGCAACACTCCAGGACCCCAACCAAGTAACATGACCAATGAACATCTGGGATGGTGTTGCGTTTCCGGGCCCTGTTTATTGAACCTCTCATCTGTATTACATTTATGACTGCATGGCGGCAAAAAGCATTGCTGCTATATCCGCACGCTTTTTGTCCACATGCAAGGCCTGGGTTGTTGTGTCTCACAAAGCGTGGCCTTCTCCTCCTGCGCCTGCTCCTGTTCCATCACGTTGCTGCTGCTGGGTTAGCGTTGCCGCGTGGTCCCTGTTTATTGAACCACTTATCTTTATTACATTTATGACTGCATGGCGGTACAAAGCATGCTATCCGCACGCTTCTTGCCCTCATGCAAGGCCTGGGTTGTTGTGTCTCACAAAGCGTGGCCTTCTCCTCCTGCGCCTGCTCCTGTTCCATCACGTCTGCTGCTGCTGGGTTAGCGTTGCCGCGTGGTCCCTGTTTATTGAACCACTTATCTTTATTACATTTATGACTGCATGGCGCGGTACAAAGCATGCTATCCGCACGCTTCTTGCCCTCATGCAAGGCCTGGGTTGTTTGTGTCTCACAAAGCGTGGCCTTCTCCTCCTGCGCCTCCTCCTGTTCCATCACGTCTGCTGCTGCTGGGTTAGCGTTGCCGCGTGGTCCCTGTTTATTGAACCACTTATCTTTATTACATTTATGACTGCATGGCGGTACAAAGCATGCTATCCGCACGCTTCTTGCCCTCATGCAAGGCCTGGGTTGTTGTGTCTCACAAAGCGTGGCCTTCTCCTCCTGCGCCTGCTCCTGTTCCATCACGTCTGCTGCTGCTGGGTTAGCGTTGCCGCGTGGTCCCTGTTTATTGAACCACTTATCTTTATTACATTTATGACTGCATGGCGGTACAAAGCATGCTATCCGCACGCTTCTTGCCCTCATGCAAGGCCGGGGGTTGTTGTGTCTCACAAAGCGTGGCCTTCTCCTCCTGCGCCTCCTCCTGTTCCATCACGTCTGCTGCTGCTGGGTTAGCGTTGCGCGTGGTCCCTGTTTATTGAACCACTTATCTTTATTACATTTATGACTGCATGGCGGTACAAAGCATGCTATCCGCACGCTTCTTGCCCTCATGCAAGGCTGGGTTGTTGTGTCTCACAAAGCGTGGCCTTCTCCTCCTGCGCCTGCTCCTGTTCCATCACGTCTGCTGCTGCTGGGTTAGCGTTGCCGCGTGGTCCCTGTTTATTGAACCACTTATCTTTATTACATTTATGACTGCATGGCGGTACAAAGCCTGCTATCCGCACGCTTCTTGCCCTCATGCAAGGCCGGGGTTGTTGTGTCTCACAAAGCGTGGCCTTCTTCTCCTCCTGCGCACCCTCCTCCTGTTCCATCACGTGTGCTGCTGCTGGGTTAGCGGTTACCGGTCCCTTTTCCTGGAACCTCTTATATGTATTACATTTATGACTGCATGCCGACAAAAAACATGTTACCTGTGCAAAGAAAACAGACATTTCCCGCATTTAAAAGACAGTTTTCCCTTTGAAACTTTAAAATCGATTTTCTCAAAAACTATAAGCTCTTTTTGCTATTTTTTTTTTCCTCTTGTACCCACTCCAAGGTGCACATACCCTGTAAATTTGGGGTATGTAGCATGCAAGGAGGCTTTACAAACCACAAAAGTTCGGGTCCCCATTGACTTCCATTATGTTCGGAGTTCGGGTCGAACACCCGAACATCGCGGCCATGTTCGGCCTGTTCGGCCCGAACCCGAACATCTAGATGTTCGCCCAACACTAATGACAGCATCTAGATGTTCGCCCAACACTAATGACAGTGCAGATAAAGCAGGATAATATCTAATTGATCAAATACTTCCTGATATGTACCTCTCTGAAACTGAATGGATTATGATTTGAAGCTAAAAGACATTTCACCTGATTCCACAGAAAGGAAATATTGCTATATTTCACCCAGAAGACAATATTTCAGCAAGAGCTGTTCTGTAATAATGCACAATCTTCCCATCTACTCCCAATTAGTTCCATCTAGGCAGCAGCAGACGTTAGAGCAGCACATACAGGTGCTTAAACACCCACAGCATGCAGATTGAAGTGTTAATTACACACAGTAATCTGAAAAATAGGCTAAGTGTGTTCATTCTATATGAGGTGTCAGCATAATGCGAAACTTGCATTCAAAGACTTTCAATATGTGTATACTGTAAGACAACAGATAACTAGATAGAACTAATGAATGAGAGAGAGAGAGAGAGAGAGAGAAAGAAAGGAAGGAAGGAAGGAAGGAAGGAAGGAAGGAAGGAAGGAAGGAAGGAAGGAAGAAAGAAAGAAAGAAAGAAAGAAAGAAAGAAAGAAAGAAAGAAAGAAAGAAAGAAAGAAAGAAAGAAAGAAAGAAAGAAAGAAAGAAAGAAAGAAAGAAAGAAAGAAAGAAAGAAAGAAAGAAAGAAAGAAAGAAAGAAAGAAAGAAAGAAAGAAAGAAAGAAAGAAAGAAAGAAAGAAAGAAAGAAAGAAAGAAAGAAAGAAAGAAAGAAAGAAAGAAAGAAAGAAAGAAAGAAAGAAAGAAAGAAAGAAAGAAAGAAGAAAAAAAAGAAAGAAAGAAAGAAAGAAAGAAAGAAAGAAAGAAAGAAAGAAAGAAAGAAAGAAAGAAAATATTATTTGCATGAATGAATTTTTACAAAAACCCATGTAAAGTGTGTGACTCTATCAAACATAGGGAGAAAAGTATGGGAGTGGAGTGTGATCAACGTGCACCCTAAGAAAACAAAAACAATGAGACAGCGGGAGCCCCAATGGTGCAGTATGTCACAAACAGTGGGAGAATGAGTATGGTAAATAGGATACTCACAAAGGGAGGTTGCAGAAGTGCAACCAACCACTGAAGGCAGGTGGAGATCAACAAACCCGACTCCACTCGCATAACCAGCAGCCTGGATGAAGGTCACACTCTAGTAAATAAGGACACTAGCTGGTCCACTAAGTGGCAATGCCACAGGGGGACAACTAGAACACCCCTCCAAGGGAAGGTGAAAATGCACAAGGAAGGGAAGAGGCACCCAGAATGTAATAAAACTTCATTAAAAACAATAAAATGAGAAAAAGTAGAGGTGGCTTGCCTCAAATGAAGACAAATTAATATAATACATGAATGTTATTAGCACCTTGTGATTCATTTACTGTAGGATTTATATTTGTAAGCTATGATGGAGATATTTGCGTGTGTATATATGCACACATAGCGATTCTACCCTGGGCTTACATTGTTTATTAGTCTATTATTTTATGCATGGCTGTACTGTACACTTCTTTTGCTCATTTTTCAAATTGTTTTTCATGTCCTAGGCTCTTGATATAGGTTATATAACCTGCATTTTATAAACCTTTTATAATTGGTCATATTTGTATATACTATATATTTTTATGCATACATGTGTATTTATATGTAAATGTATTACTAGTGCTTGGGCAATTAGCACCTAATATTTAATGATTCTAGGCACTTGATTTGCCCTGAGGAAGTGGGCTAAGACCCACGAAACGCATTGCCAGTGCTAATAAAATTCATTTATTATATGAATTTGTCTTCATTTGAGGTAAGCCACGTCACCTCAACTTTTTCTCATTTGATTGTTTTTAACAAAGTTTTATTACATTCTGGGTGCCTCTTTCCTCCATTGTACAACAGGGAGAAAAAATTTGACAGGCTGATATGTAGTATGTATCTGTAACATTCAATAAAAAAAACATATATAGTTACATAGTTATTTGGGTTGAAAAAAGACATACGTCCATCCAGTTCAACCAGAAAAAATAATTGCAATAATTTATGCCTAGTACACGCCATGCAATTTCCTGTCAGATAGACAGGGCAAATCGATTATTTCCAACAGGTCCAATCTGATTACTGATGATTTTCTGATTGATTTTCCAAAATCGATCAGAAAATGAATCAGAAATCAGGTAGGACCTGTTGGTAATAATCAATTTGACCCATCTATGTGACGGGAAATTACATGGTTTGTATCAGGCATTAGAACTGTAAGGGCCTGTTTCCACTAGACGCAGATTGGATGCAGAATGGATGCAGAAAAACTGACTACGGCACAAGACAGAGTACAGAAGGAACCACCGCCACTACCGCTAGGGCGGATGCGATCCATCAGACAGACAAATGGCGCAACCAGTAGCAACCGCTGCTCTGGCTTGCACCCCTAAGACAGTGTACAGAAGGAACCACCGCCACTAGCGCTAGGACGAATGCGATCCCAACAGACAGAACAATTTCCTGTCGACCGCCACTGGCGACAAGACAATCGCAACAGATAGACAGCACAAGGCAAAACAGATAATACAACCTGACTACGCTAAATAGGAGTGCAAGGAGCACTCCCAAAGGGAAACTACTCTAAGCTAGCAATACTAGCCTACTATGAGCAGAGGGCTGAGACTTCCAGGCAAGTTAGCAGGAACAAACCATCATGACCAGCAAGGGATTCTGGGAGAAAATGGTATTTATACCGCAAGCCATCAAAGGAAGCAGCTAAGCAATTTGCATGCCAAGTGGATGCAAATTCCTCACCAGAACAGCAGCTCAGCAAGTTGCAGAGTGAAGACAGGTCTCCTTTCCAGAGACCTGCAACACTCAGAGCTACAAAATGGTAAAAAAGCTGTCTGCCTGTGCAGACAGCAGAGCAGATCAGTACAGTTAGGGCCTGTTCAGACTATGCGCGTTCCTAGACGTTTTCAGGGAACGTGTCTGGGTACCAAAAACGCATAGGAACGGCTCCTAATGCTTTTGAATGGGCTAGTTCACATGTATGCGTATAAGACGCATACGTTTCTCATCCGCATTGCTGCACGCAGTTCTGTGCGTCACGCATAGAAACGGACGCAATGAAAGTCTATGGACGCGTATCAAAAACGCGTACTATTGCGTTTTTAGCGTCCGTTTTCCTCTGCGGTTCCCATAATTCTTTTTTTTCCCCTGGGTCACGTGTGTGTGCAAAACGCAATAGAATACGCATTAGAATGCAAGAAAAATGCATGCTTTTTTCAACTTGCGTTTCTTTGATTTTAAACGCATTCTTCATACGCAGATAGTCTGAACAGGCCCTTACACATTCATTTTTAAAGTGGACCCAAATTAAAAATACAAAATTTCAGAAATAAAATCTATTTTCTAAATTATAATAATAAATAGCAGCCTTTTTTCAGCTGCATGATGACAAAATATAAAATATTTTACATTTATTGGAGGAACTCCTCCTTCCTTCCATATTGCCGGGACAGAATCTGGCAAACTGGTAGAGTAGGTGGTGTCCGGCAAAGGAGGAATTGCTAATGGCTGCCACCTGTATAACTCTAGTTATGAAAAGAGAAGGATGAAAAGCATGGCACTGAAATGCTCATAGGCTTGAAGGAGTGTGTATTTATCTTTGTATGTGTCAGAGTGGTGCAACTAAATATTTTGAATGTTTGGTTTGGGTCCACTTTAAAAGCATAGGCAGCCTCTATAGTTATTTTGTGGAAGGTACACTTAAAGAGGCTTTCAGGCATTTTTACTCAACATATTACTAGATTAAGTAAGATTTCTTCATATCTACCAGGACTTTTGACTTAAGAGACAAAGGGGTTGATTCAGCGAAGTTCTCCGGTGTCGTTAACACCTTTTTTAATTCATATTTTGCTGCTGTCAATTAATCTTTAAATTCAAAAGATTATCAACATCAACAAAGTTAGCATTAACATAGCAACATTTATGCACATTAGTTAACTTACTTGCATAATTAGTGCATTATTTAACTTTCTTGGAACTACTAAGGGTCTAACAAATCTTTACAGCCACTGCTCATGCATAGTTTAGGACAGAGTTGAGATCTGCATACATCAGGGTTTCAAAGATAATGAACAGTAGAGCTGTGCTTTTGTTTTGTAACGATAACCCCTCTCTCCCCCCCCCCCCCCCCTTCCTTCAGCTCAGACCTTTATGTGTCAACATCAACCAAAGTGTAGCCCCGTTCTTTTTTGGGCAAATCATCGATTATAGGATAGATGTTTAATAGTGTGATCCGATCCCCTCATATTTGAAGTGATAAAATAAGCTCACTTGCTCTGGCTAATGCATTTGGGGTCACCGGTGACTCCATACAAATTGGCCCAGTGTGTAAAAGTTGAGTCAATAAAAATACATGGGGCTTTATAATATTTAATGCAGAAGTCTTCAGGTTTCATGGATAAGAGACCACATCTTCATCAACAGCCTTTACTGATTTATGGCTTCTTACATATGGTTACTTAAATGAAGTTTCCTATCAATAAGAAAAGGGCTATACAGCAGAAAGAAATGGCAGCGCTTCCAAACGCTGCACCTGAATTGACTACCTGCACAAGTATGCAGAGCTCGAATAACTGGGAGATTACACACCTTGCATTCAAAACAAGTACAGTAAAGGAGGGTGTTAGCTTCAGCATAAGTTGTGCACAAATTATCCCTACTAGACTCTCCCACTTCGGTGAAGGGCCCCCACGGGAGAGAACCTAACCACCAGTCTAACAGTGAAGCATATCAAATAGTGAAATAGAGAAAAGGGCTATATCGCAATCAAGGCTGCTAATGAAGATAGGGGTCCGAAGAAAAACCCTGAAGAATACAGAATACAATTTTATATCCTCCTTTTTGTTTTGATTGACTCTTGTGCATATTGGGCTAGTCTGAAAGGAGTTTCAGGAGGATCCTATGCACATTACCATAATATAAGCAAGTAGATCACGCTAAACACACTCCAGTAATCGCCACCCTGCTAAGCAAAGGTGTTTAACTGAAAAGCCCATAGTCCATCACTAGTGGGGATAAAGCTTTGGAAATAGAGGATGCTATGACACTCCTGTGTTTATGAACTCTGGGGTATATTCACTAAATTGCACTAAGCAGAACAACGTGGGTAAAGTCTTACTGCACAATGAGTAGGGCAGAATGCTATACAATACGTTCAATGCATTGCACTCTACTCGTGTGTAAGACTTTACATCTGTTATTCTGCTTACCACAGTTTGGGGAAGGCGCCTCTATGTCTCCTCTGTTGGGGGACATGCAGCTACAAGACCATGTCCTTCTGCTTTCCATGGTGCTGAAAGTACCAACACCATGGAAAGCATGTTGAGCTATAGCTGCTGAGCATGTAAGTTCAGTCGGACGTAGTACATACTGAGCGGTGCATACTCATAACATACCGCATTGCAGTGACATGTTTACTCTTATCATACTGCATCCCACTGGAGCTAAACCTCATTTTTATTTTGCCTAGCAGTAAGATCCAGAACCAGGTGGTAATAGATGTATTCTAGGTACTTAAGCTTACTACAAGGGTTTTGCATTGGCCCTCTAGAAAGACTTTTGGGCCAGCCACGGACAAACTTGTGCTACAACTGTATAGTCCAGTAATGGCATGGGCTAGGTTAGCTAGCAGGTGTACTTCATCCAAAAGTATAAATGTGTCCTGGCACCTTTAAATATTAATAAAGTTCCATCTTTAATGTTCATGTATCCCAAAGTGATATGGATTGAGTCACTCTACCGTAACTTAATCACTGCATTTTGTATGTCAGGAGAAAGTGATGTCATTGCTAAGAATAAGTTGAATTAAATAGTTCACACTGAGATCCTAATGAATCTTATGCAGATAACACATTCCTCATACGTTTGCAGAGTTCAGACTTTCTGTCGGAAGTCACACTCTGTATTTTTTTCCAGAGAGGATGGTCTATAAAAAAAAAGCTAAATTCTCTGTTCTTCTACAAACATATTGGCATGTTAATCTAACTTAGTGACACTAACCATAGACTGCTTAGAGTGCGAGACGTGTGGACACTTGGGAGAACAATAATGAGCATACATGGTATTATAGCTTGTGTGCCAACCTCCCTCCCCCACATCTTTGGCCTGGAGGTCTGTGCAAGACTGAGAGTTTGAAAAGCAGTTTGATATGGCCTCCCAATGTTCACATCACTTTGTTTGCCTCTAGTTGGTGGTACCCCGCACAGCCTGAAAGCCCATCTTGCTAAGGTAAAACAAGCACAGTAAGGCCATCCTGATCTTCATATCACCTGATTTGTAAGATAGAACCCGTATAGTAGGATGGAAAGATTAGGATTTGGGATCCCCACAGCTTTGGCTCCACCATGGTAATGATGGAGATGATCAGAGTCCTGGGGCTTCTTCTTGGTCTTTTTGAGCCCCCAGATCATGTCCACCCTCGCTACAGGTAGCTTCAGCTTGTCAGCAGACGCAAACCTTATTTGAGCAGTTGTATCATCAAGGTGTTTGCTGGTAGAATATTGGTAATCTTTACCAATATTTTACTATGGCCTAACATAACCTTACTCTTGCATAAGCCCTCGCTCTCAATGCCTAACCCTAACCAACCCCCGCCCACACACACACAAACATGATGCCTATCCCTAACCAACCCCCCACTGCAATATCCACCGATACCGATGCCTAACACTAACCTACCGCCTCCTGTCATTGATACTACCACTGCCTTTGCCCTGGGGAATACATAAAATATATGACAGGCGAGGGCAGCCTAATTCCGATATTTATTGAGTGCCGCCGGCAAAATTACCCCCCAGGCACTGCAGCAGCCACAATTAACATTGCAGTCTATGCACCACTTATATTAATATAGTGCTGCCTGTGCCCAAATTAAAGGATACCTGAACTGAGAGAAATATAGAGGTTGCCATAGTTATTTTCCTTTAAACAATGCCTGTTGTCTGGCTGTCCTGCTGATCCTCTGTCTCTAACACTTTAAGCCATATACCATTAACAAGTATACAGATCAGGTGCTCTGACTCAAGTCTGACTAGATAAGCTGCATGCTTGTTTCAGGTATGGTATCCAGATACTACTGCAGCCAAAGAGATTAGCAGGACTTTCAGGCAACTGGAAATTTTAAATAGGGTATAAATATGTAGCCTCTACCCCTCCCAGTTTAGGTTTACTTTAACTGTTTCACTATATAGTACTGTATTAATATACGCTATGTTATTGTTACCATTTATATTCCCTGAGAGCCACAGTGAAGACAGTTATAGAAAATGATGAATACAAAAACAACAGTTATGGCTAGAAGCTCAAGCATTGATATTATATTATGTTTAATTCCACGCTATTACATAGACATTCATCTATAAATTAACAGCACATGTGTACACTTTGTTTTTGATTTGTTTGTTCCTTAGTAACCACATATTAGACTGTTTCTTAGTAAGAAGAATAAAGCTGACAAGTATTGAAAAAGATGTCATTATTTTTCTTTTTAAAATTGCAAAGTCAATAGTCCATTGGCAGCGCAGCATTGCCAATTCCAATTCTTTATTATACCATAAAGCAGCTTATTTATTTTGCTTTTATACAATTAATATGGAAAAGAGCCAAGCAGCAAATGCTGCATTTAAACTTTTTTCAGCAAATTATTGACCTAATGACACAGTTTGTTGGATGCCATTTTGTCCCAACAAAACTATTTACTTAGAATACACCTAGACCTGCAAGGTATATCAAACTATATATATATATATATAGTGCAGCCCATAATTATTCATACCTCTGGCAAATTTTGACTTAAAGTTAGTGTTATTCAACCAGCAAGTAATTTTTTGATGGGAAATGACATAGGTGTCTCCCAAAAGATAACAGGATGATGTACAAGAGGCATTATTGTGGTAAAAAAAATATTTCTCAGCTTTTATTTACATTTGAGCAAAAAGCGTCCAGTCCAAAGTTATTCATACCCTTTGCAAACTGTCACAGCCTGTGAATTAATCCAAAGTTCTATACCATTCCAAATAGCCCAAACTGTTCTAAAGCATCCTAATTACCCTGATTAATTAGGAACAGCTGTTTTAATCAACTCAACAGCAGCAAACAACAGCTCTCTGCAGTTGGTTTGTGGACAGTCATGGCTAAGACAAATGAGCTCAGTGAGGACCTACGGCTGCGCAGTGTGGCTGCTCACAAGTCAGGAAATGGCTACAAGGCCATTTCTAAATGTTTTAAAGTTCCAGTGGCTACAGTGAAAAGTATTATTTAAAAATACAAGATGTTCTGCATTGTGAAAAATCTCAAAGGACGTGGTCGGAAGCCAAAGGTGACACCTGTGCTGGCCAGTAGGATAGTGAGAGCGGTGAAAAAGAATCCAAGGATTACCACCAAGGCCATCCTTGTGAATCTGGGCTCTGCTGGCGACATTGTCTCAAGGCAGACAAACCAACAGACACTGCACACTGCTGGGTTCCATGGATGCAGACCAAGGAGGACGCCATTTCTCCAGATAAATCACACAAAAGCTTGCTTGGCTTTTGTAAATGCTCATCTGGACAAAGAAGAAGACTTCTGGTCTTCTGTGTTATGGTCAGATGAAACAAAAATTGAATTGTTTGCTCACAATGATGTTTCTTTCATTCGGCGTAAAAAAGGAGAAGCCTTCAACCCAAAAAAGAACACCATCCCCACTGTCAATGGACCAGGGAACCTAATCACAGTAAACAGCACCATGAAAAAAGAGCAATACATGAGGATTCTCAATGACAACATCAGGCAGTCTGCAAAGAAACTTGGCCTTGGGCACCAGTGGACATTTCAACATGACAATGACCCAACATTGTGGAAGTCTGAAAGATGAACCCTCCAATACATGGTGTTTATCTTCCAGATCAGGTTGGCTACACTTGTTATGGGTGTGAAGATCATCATAGCTACACTATCAAAATATTGCAGTAGAGTCCCAACTTGTGTAGTTACACGCCTCCACTGAAGCTTGAAACCTTCTCAGGTGCACCACTCATAATTCCTGCACAGTACTCTTTCCCTCTCCTTATATTATATATTGCACATTATGCATCAATCTTATCATATTGTTCTCTGCTTGGCCCAAAGGTAGAGCTAGGGACCATGATATGACATGCTGGAATTGGTGTATAGAATCTTAAAACCCATTGGTGCCATCATTTCTTGTCTCTGTGACATCAAGGGCTTGACTAGGAGCACATAGTGTCACAGAGGAAAGACATATGTGACAGCAGGAAAAAACTGAGGGGGGGGGGGGGGTATGAGAGACTGACAATTAAGGTCAGGGAGAGGAAAAAGTTTATGCTCTTTGCACAATTGTTTTAATAACTGCATCTCCTTAGCCACTGATGAGGAATCATTCAAAGTTTTGCTGATAGTCCCTATTCAGTGTGCAGTAGAGTCCTGTATACAGCACCCAGCCCCCAACCTCTCCTACCCCTCCCCAAATGTTGTAGCTATGCAATTTGTGGCCTGTTTTTAAACACTATTTTCTACAAGACTGGCAGTGACAGACGCATTTAGCCCCTTCTCTGCTCACAGGCTGTTCTTGCAGTTTATAGAATCTATACTACAACCAAGGCTCTTTCTGGTTCCATGCAGGTAGTACCCCTGGGGTTTCTCAAGCTGGGGTGGCTCAAGCAAAATCATGTGACAGTCAGGTGAAGCAAATAATACTAAGGAGAGTACATTTGCTTAAAAAATTAGGGTGCTAGATAAATTTCATTTTTAGGCAATGCAGATATCGGCTGAGGGTTTTATTTAGGGGCAAAGGCGGTAATTATATCGGTGGATATAGGATAATGGTTAGGTATTGATGGAGGATACTGGCTAGGGTTAGGCATTGATAGGAAGAGGGTCCAAGCGAGAATAGGGTGTAGGGGTGGTTCAGGATAGAAAGAGGATATTAGTTAGGGTTATCCATTGATAGAGGATATTGATTAGGGTTAGGAATCCATAAAGGATATCAGTTAGGTTTATCCATCAATAAAGGATATTGGTTAGGCATCCATAGAGGACATCGGTTAAGGTTAGGCAGCGATAGAGGGAGGGTTCAAGTGAAAATAGGGGATCGGTTGAAAAGGGCGCCCGAGCTGCCTGTATGAAAAGGGCGCCGCCATAGACATCAATGTTATTTCTGGAAATATGGGCTACAAGGTGTAAAAAAGGGCGCCCGAGTTTTGATATAGGCTACAAGCGGGCTCCCCTTTGTAGCCCATATTTTTTCGGCTACAAGGTTTTCGGCTACAAGCGGGCTCCCCTTTGTAGCCCGTATTTTTTCCGGCTACAGTAAGGTGCCCCTTTGTAGCCCATATTATTGCCTTTTTTTCTAGCCTAAGTTTTTATATGGGCTACAAGTGCTGGGAGCCGAATTATTTCATTCCCCCACTATCCATGGCGGCCTGGAGGGGGAATAGTAATTAACATATCCCGGAGTTTTTTTTGTAGCCGAAGTTTTTATATGGGCTACACCAGGCGCCTTTTTTGTAGCCGAAGTTTTTATATGGGCTACACCAGGCGCCTTTTTTGTAGCCGAAGTTTATATGGGCTACACCAGGCGCCTTTTTTGTAGCCAAAGTTGGTATATATGGGCTCCACCAGGCGCCCTTTTTTACCGGCGCCCTTTTCATGTAGGGTTAGGTTTAGTGATAATATGGTAGGTAGGATGCAATGATAAATGTCATTTTAGGAGGGGGTTTGCGGCACGAAGGGGGCAATTTTGGCACCAGAGATAAAGTTGTTAGAGGAATTTTCACCAAAAATGACTTGCAGCTTTGTTAAATGTATGTAGTACCCCTGAATTCCCCAACAACATGGCCCTCAGGGCCTGAGCAACCTGGAGCTAGGGTGGCCCTACCATAATTACATGGCAGTCAGGAGTCTGATGCAAATACCTGTATGACACGGTGTTCGTATAACCACATGAATGTTGGAGCAGTTATGCTGCAGCTAAGATGGTACAATAAGTACATTTAAGGCAGCCCCTATTGGCATTAGCTGTGTGGTACAGGGTATAGGGGTATTTTTGGTTCAGCAGAGATAGATTAAGATGTAATGGGGCCCTAGGCAAGGCAACAGATTTGAGGGCCGCTTGTGGTACTTTTGGTAAGCTGAAGTGAAGAGAGGTTAAGGAAGGTGCAAGGTGGGGCCCTTGATACCCACTAGGATCCAAACACCTGCCTAGGTTGCCTAGTGGATGATCCTGCTCTGGGTCCAGGTATACCTTAATTTTTCTATATTTTGTAACTGAATAGAAAAAATAACCTTTATATTTGCAATCTTTGGAGTATACAAAGTTCTCTTTTGTATATGCTCAGCTGCTCAAACTGTCATCAGCAAATTAAAATAAAAGCGGTGGGATTGGCTAATTAAAATAAAAGTACTGCAGTGTGTTTAATCTGTTAGTGTTCAGATTCCAGCATCTGTCACACCTGTGATCTTACAACGTCATCAAATTACAGTGCTTACTTTGCTTTAGCCAATAACTGGGTGGTCTATTCGTGGTGTGCCGTCAGTCCTACACTGGATGGGCAGGAAGTCTACAGGTGAACGCGAGAATTCTGCAAAGACTGATGAGTGAGTCAGACTGTGTCATATAAAAGAGTCAGGTTTCTTGAAAATGTAATGCAATGCTGAATAAAATAATATGTTCATTCTGTGACCTATAAACTATAACTTTCTCCTCACATTCCTCCGAATTCTGACACTGCAGAGCCAATACATAGTTTTGGAACTTTTGAATAGTTTTTTGGACTAAAACTTAGGGAAGCAGCAATCTGATTTATCATGATATACCATATACATTTGACCTGGTATCAGAACCTAATAGGGCTAGTTCACGGGGCTCAGTTGTGTTGCAGAATAATTATGCATTTCAGCTCACTGCCCATACTATTCTATGGGCCTTTTCACAGCATTGTGTTGTTACTGATCATATTATTCTAACTGATTGCATTATTCTCCATTGCACTTTACACTCATAACGTGTGTGTTATGCAGCAGACCACTGTGAAATGAATCCATAGAGTCCTCAATTAATTTTATCACAGTGTAATTGTAGAAATGGCAATTGTTTTTTTTCCACCATGCATGAGCACCTCCATGCTACTGTGTAGGCGTGGTTGTGGAGAAGAAGAGGGTCCCTGCAATCAGGGCCGGGACAAGGTCCACCACCAACAGAGGCTGAGCTGCTCAAGTGCGCCCCCCCCCCCCCCAAAAAAAAATTAAAACATTGCAATTGGTCATAAAATAAGATAATCAATTCAGATAATGTTACCCTGTATATAACATGGATTAGATTGTGAGCTTCTCTAACATGACTACATACTCTGTAAAGTGCTGCAGAAGAGGTCAGTGCTGTATAAATACATAATAATAATATGGTAAAACATTAGACTGACTATGGTAGGATTAGATTGTGAGCTCCTCTGAGGACAGTCAGTGACATGACTATGTACTCTGTAATGTGCTGCAGAAGATGTCAGTGCTATATAAATACATAATAATAATAATACTAATAATAATATGGTAGGTCACTAGACTGTGACTATGGTAGGATTAGATTGTGAGATCCTCTGAGGACAGTCAGTGACATGACTATGTACTCTGTAATATGCTGCAGAAGATGTCAGTGCTATATAAATACATAATAATAATATGGTAGGTCACTAGACTGTGACTATGGTAGGATTAGATTGTGAGATCCTCTGAGGACAGTCAGTGACATGACTATGTACTCTGTAATGTGCTGCAGAAGATGTCAGTGCTATATAAATACATAATAATAATAATATGGTAGGTCACTAGACTGTGACTATGGTAGGATTAGATTGTGAGCTCCTCTGAGGACAGTCAGTGACATGACTATGTACTCTATAAAGTGCTGCAGAAGATGTCAGTTCTATATAAATGCATAATAATAATATGGTAGGACATTAGGCTATGACTATGGTAGGATTACAGTGTGAGCTCCTCTGAGGACAATCAGTGACATGGCTATGTGCTCTGTAATGTGCTGCAGAAGATGTCACTGCTATATAAATACATAATAATAATAATAATATGGTAGGACATTAGACTATGACTATGGTAGGATTAGACTGTGAGCTCCTCTGAGGACAGTCAGTGACATGACTATGTACTCTGTAATGTGCTGCAGAAGATGTCAGTGCTATATAAATACATAATAATATGGTAGGACATTACACTATGACTATGGTAGGATTAGACTGTGAGCTCCTCTGAGGACAGTCAGTGACATGACTATGTACTCTGTACAGTGCTGCAGAAGATGTCAGTGCTATATAAATACATCATAATAATATGGTAGGACATTACACTATGACTATGGTAGGATTAGAGTGTGAGCTCCTCTGAGGACAATCAGTGACATGACTATGTACTCTGTAATGTGCTGCAGAAGATGTCAGTGCTATATAAATACATAATATTAATATGGTAGGACATTACACTATGACTATGGTAGGATTATAGTGTGAGCTCCTCTGAGGACAATCAGTGACATGACTATGTACTCTGTAATGTGCTGCAGAAGATGTCAGTGCTATATAAATACATAATAATAATAATATGGTAGGACATTAGACTATGACTATCCTACTACAGGACAGGGGCTGGTAAACTGAACTGACTGACAGGGCAGATTGGACTGACTGGCAGAGCTGTGAACAATACTGGAGTGTCCAGAAGGTGAGTGTGACAGGGTGAGCATTGGGCAGAAAGGTGGAAGGACAGAGAAAAGTTGAGGAGGAGAGACTGACAGACTGTGGTAAAAAAAAAAGAGAGAATGCCTATGGTAAAAACATTACATCACAGGTCATGTTACCTCTTCCTTTTTGGTCATTGGTCTGGCCTCTGCTCCTCTCTGAAATCTACTGCTGGGCTGTGGGCTGGCTCTGTCCTCCGTGTCACACTCCCTCAGACATGCTGGCTCTTGTCTGTGTTTCTTCTCAACCCCCTCCTGTCAGCGTACATACGGCTCCCTGTGCTCATAAAGACACGCTCCAGCGCTGACATCTGTCCTCCTCTTGCCTTCTATTGAATTTCGCGCTGGCCAGTGACGCACCACGTGAGAGACAGAGGAGGAATCAGGAGGAGGGGCGGCCTGTCTAGATACAGTAGATACATGTTGTGCGGGCGGGCGGCTGTTGTCCTGTGGATACTTTGTTTAACAGGCCCTCCTGCGTCCCAGAAGTATAGCGACACTGCGACAGCGGCACCAGATGAAAACAGTGGCAGGAGAAAAACAGCAGCAGGACGTACACATAGCGCTCATTCAGACCAGCGCTCATAGGCTGGAGCCTCGCCAGCCTCTGTGTCGGCCCGGCTATGCCTGCAATTATCAGTGCTGCATGAAGATTGGAGAAGCCTCTAGAAGCCTTATCAACACATGCTTTTTTCACAGGTTTACTTTAACTTAGGGCGAGATTCTTCCCCCTTGTGAGCAGGTGCAATAACTCTCCCCACACATTTCCTTATCTGGAGCAGTTGTCTTAGCTTGTCAGCTCAGTTGAACCAGAGCAGGACATTTGTAAACTGCTGAGCACACTGTACTGCAGTCATGGCATGTTCTGTAATAAGGTACGCTTTTTTTAATGATGTAATTAAAAAATGTGGTGCCCCCCATAGCAACTGGTAACAAGCAAGTAGAGGCCCAGTACGATTAGGGATCCCCTCTGTCTTGTTTACCAACCTGCTATAGTCCTCAGCATTGGACAGAGATACTTTGAAGGAGGAGGAAAACTTTCCCTCCCAACCCCAGCAACGCATTTAAGTCATCTCTGTGGCTTTTTAGCAATGCACAATACTTAAGTAGAGAAGATTTATGTTGCCATCTGATTGCTCGAATACAAGAGTAATCAGATAACCACCTGGGCATCTTCCAAATTATATAATACCACTTACCCGTTGGACATAAGTGTAAAAAGTAATAAAACAAGCACACCAAATTTTCTGTAACTTTAATTAAATAAAATATTCAAACATATTCAATAAAGTTTTATGAGTCCATTGTTGTCCTCATGCGGATAGGAGGACGTCAAGGCTCTTCTTTCAGGATGCTGAGGATTTTTCTCTCTCTCCAGCATCTTGGCACAGCCATAACACTCAGGACTTGCTTGAAGACTTATTTCTTCAAGTCTCACACTGAAATACTATAATCTTGTTGCATAAAACTAAGGGCCAGTCGGTTTCTGAACACTTTGCAGCTTGTGGGCACTCCGTGTCCCAATTGAAGGTTATGGAGATTGACTCAGTTGCCCCTGATTGGAGAGGGGGTAATAGGGAGACCACTCTATTGAAAAGGGAAGCTATGTGGATTAGAAGGTTGGGGACCCTGGAACCTGAGGGTCTAAAACCAGAGTATGACTTAGGTTTTTGTATCTGATGATGTCGGTTTAGTGTCTTCAGACAGGATGCTCTGCATTATTGCCTGCCTCTTTTACTGCCTGCATGTAACTGTATTTGTATGAATTTTTTATTATAATACTGATTTTTCACTTTTTTGCTACTTGTTTTTAGGTATTCCCTGGGATGCGACATGGCCGACCTGATATTGGTTGATGTATTGGTCAATTTACCTGTTTTTGTTTCCATTTGGAGCAACTCTCTATTGATCTGAGCATTATAGCAGCGCCATCTATTCAAGTATTTGTACTGATGTATGCAGTCAGACACTGTCCCTTTAAGTGTAGCGTTGTGTATAGATGTTCACTTGCGCTGTGTACACAATCGTACTGCGCAGGCACAGACCATACTGGGATTGCGCAGTACGCTTTTGGTGACATCAGCGGGAGCGAGGACGCGGCAATACAGGCACAGTGGTTTTCAGACTTTAAAGTCAGAAATTCCAGAAGCGAACCGGAGGCGGGGCCAGAGCATCGCTGAGTGGCTGTGCGGGCACAGGATGTCTTCGAGGGACCATTAGAAGCCCCGGGTAAGTTCAACTCATTTTCCCCCGACCCCCCTACAGTATTCCTTTAAGTGTGTCAAGTTGCATTTAGATTGTACGGCATTGGTTAGCCTGGTAATTAGGAAGTCAGTGTGGCAAAACATGGTACAAAGTAGCTGTTTTTCCAAATCTGCTGATCACAAAAAATGCTGCAAATTATGTTAATTTTAAACATGATTTTGGTGGATTGGACATTGCAGCCAATAGCATTCTTAACTGGGCTGTGCTGAGAATGGACTCCTAGTTCTTGTTTCAGTTCAATTTAGATGGTGTCATTGTGCAGTACAATCAGGGTACATAGCAGTTACAGTTTCCAAGGTTAAATCTACTTCATTTTACAGCACAACCTGAGATTTGCCTGCTACTTTATAGTAAATATCAATCAGCAGGGCAGAAAGTCTATGCTTCCTCTCAGCAATGTCATTTTAAACACGTGTAATTTAATTAGCTACTCAGAATGCAAAAAAACAGGCAGCAATATGAAGATCTGTTTAAAGTAATTAATTATAAATATAGGTTTGAACAACACGAGCAGTTGCCAAGCTCTCTGTAAGCCTTGGACAATCATAATTCTAGCTCTGACTTGCCACCAAAGAGAGACACAGTTACACTGAAGGGAATGAAGCAAATTAGCTTCTGCGGAAAACATCAATACACATAAAAATTAGTGGATAGCTGTGCTGATTAAATTTAGAAAAATAACACTTATTAGTCAGTGGAGCTTTCTGATTAATTGGCAGCAGCTTCTGCAAATTGCACATTTGTTGCTTTATTTGTCTTTTTCATTCCCCTTTGTTGGCAAGGTTGATAAATGCTAGGAACCTATTTTGAAGTATCTGTAGAAGACAGACTTGACAAGGCCATCAGTGACAGAAGTGATGCAAATGGACACATGCTTAGACCTTGCCTTTGAGCTTACCCATAATTCCTTGTGACAAACCTGTCTGTGCTCAGGCAATCAATGGCATGACCTGTAAATAACAGTGCTGCTTGTCAGATTAGCACCACTTCTGTCCCCAGAAAGGGTTTTAAATATTTCCTTGTAAATGTACAGTATTTTATGCATTATGTTTGTTTATCAGGTTTAGAATCAAAATATTTTTAGGTAAATGATAAATCATAAAATACAACCTATCAAATCAGTTCAATTTCTGCCATGCTTCACATGCCCTGATCAGCTATTAACACAGTTATTGTGATATAGTGAAAAAATATGAGACAACAATAGCTCAGTATGACCCAGAAGCCCACAGAGTGCTGGAGGATAGGAAACACTCACAGAAAAATTTGTTTTTTCCTTGTGTGCTCTGGATTCCACAGTGGCCTTAAAGAGAACCAGAGACGAAGCACCCTCATTTATTTTACTACATTTATCAGTGGGAACATGACAGTAAACACCTACCCTGCTTTTAAGCCTCATCTACAAGTGTAGATCGATTAGTCGCCGGATCGCCTCTTCCAAGTCCCCGCATGTGCCCGCCGCGTCCCCGCTCGCCGCACGTGCGCCGGATTCAATTCCCCGCTCGTCTCCGCCAGCGCTGCTTATCTTTCGCTCGATTCCCTGCCATTGTCCCCTTGCGGGGAGTGAGCAGGGAATCGGCGGAAGCAAGATCCGTCCTGTTGGATCTTATCAATCGAGCCGCATCAGCAGCTCGATTGATAAGGAACATCGCGGCCGCATCTACACGCGCAGTTTCATTCTTATCTGCTTAATTAGTCTGTTATCAACTGTGATAAGAATGCCCGACTGAGCCTTCAGTCTAGGTTTGACCTGGAAACATTATAGCTGAGTCACTCTTCTGTGGAGTCTTTGCAAGCCAAATCCTGCCCCCTCCTGGCTCAGCTTTGCTGCTTTGCATACTGAGAGCTCTGATGACATGGGAGGGGCTGCTTCTGCTGAGAGAGAAGCTCTGAAAGAGACAAGTGTGGCTGCAATATGATCTGTGTGCTCTGTGTGCACTCTGCATAGATAATGATGATGACTGCAGTTTCATTCCTATGAGAGACAATTCCTACAGGCAGCTGCACATCATACCAAAATGAAAGCACACAGATGAAAGGCTGCAGCAGCCTTTCTCATATAGCCTAGACAGCACATCCAGAACAACTTATAACCCGGAAGCAGAAGGGATATGAGCTGGCGGCCATATTGGATTTTTCCTGGAGCAATAATGGATAAAAAAACACTAAAAAAAGCACACCAGAGTGGCGAAATTATCAGGTAGAGCATTTATTCTTTACAAGCTATCGACTGATATGTTTATTTTGTGTAAAACGTTCATCTCTGGTTCCCTTTAAACCTCATACACATACGAGACAGTTTTTGGCTGAAACAGCTGCTTGGGCCAACTTGGCTGTATATTATGTTTACAGGTGTCCATAGCTGAGGTTGCTTAATAATCTGAAATTACAGATCTTTGAGTGACAATTGATGGCTGAGTCCATTGTTCCCCTCCTTACCCCTCCTGCCAGAAGCTGTTCCATCATGTGCCTCTTCCCCGCCCCATAGCAACTGATGTGTTGTTCTGCTATAGTAGAGTTAAGCATCTGTACAACGTTTACTCCTAAACTGTCGCTCGATGGAACGAGCCCCAATCCCTTTGGGGTGATAACATAATATAAGCATAATGTGTGTGTGCAGGGCCGGCCTTAGGTTTCCCATCGCTTCCCGCCTGCGCGCACACAAACGCACGCACACACACACAGGCCCATATGCAATTCACCTCCTGAGATATCTCCTAGGACAGTGGTTCCCAACCTTTTTGACGTTGTGACACAAATGCTGAGATCTCTGTGACACATCAAATATGTATAATAGAAAAAATACTATTAATAACCATGAATGGATGGAAAGAGTGCATTATCCTGAATATACTTAAAAATGAAGGCTAGAACCTTTGAGGAATATTAATAAAAACAATGAATGGGACGGTTAGCCCCCCCCCCCCCCCCATTTAGAATGATAGCACAGCACCGACATTTCGTACCACGCGTTATAGCCGCAGTGCACCCCCCAAAAAAGTACCCTCAAACTCAGTATAGGTAGGTAGCCAGGTATAGGTGCCCCCAGTATAGGATCTAATGTGTAGGTGCCCTCAATATAGGTTGCCAAGCATAGGTGCCCCAGTATAGGAAGTCAGTTGAAGGTCTCCATCCCCCCGATAGGTAGCCAGGCGTAGGTGCCTCCAGTATAGGTAGCCAGGTGTTGGTGCCCTCAGTAAAGGTAGTCAGCTATAGGTGCCCCCAATATAGGAAATCAGGTGTAGGTGCCCTCAGTATAGGCAACCAGCTATAGGCGCCCCCTAGGAAGCTGGCGCCCCGAGCGACCACTCCGGTCGCTCAGGTCAAAGGCCGGCTATGTGTGTGTGTATACATATTTTAGATTACATGACACATTATGTAGATTGACTCATGCAGGCAAGGTAGCTTTTTCAGGGGCATCATGATCACCAAGGGGCCAGGAAGGAGAATGGGGCCCTTCAAATGCAGACTTATGGTCTAGTTGAGAAGCATACTATTCTTTTTTTACTTATTTCACCTATCCAAGTAGTGTGCTCCCTCTTGTGGCCCATCCGGCCAAGTGCCTGGATTCCTCATAGCTCTACGTTACTGTGTCACTGTTTTCAATCCCACCTAGTATCACATAATGTAATCATGTCAGTCATACTGGTATCAGTGATGCAGCAGCAAGCAGGGAGCCATGAGGAGAGCTGGGCACATAATTAAACATTTCAGTACACTTTTCTGCTAGCAAATTACCTTTCACTGGGGGAACATTCATTCAAGACTGATACTGTACCTGTCTGGCATAGGAGCTATGGAGTTCACTGTTATTATATGGTGAGTGTCTGTAATATGTTGTTTTTTGGGGGTAGTGCTGCCCAATTGTATCTCTACCTAGGTAAGTATCTAACTTTTTGCTTCTGGCCGGATCAGGTTTGCTTTAATATGATTTCATAGCTGACACCCATAAGTGACCAATTATGTAGCAAAGGCCACACCTCTTCCTATACCAGAGTAGTATTCTTGGTATCTGCGCCATTGTTTCACTATGACTTCCCTGCATAGATGATTCTCTGGTTGAACTTGATGGGCATATGTCTTTTTTCAACCCAAATAACTATGCAACTATGAACAGAAAGACTTAGCAACATAAAGAATAAGAACATAGAACTAAACCTGCATATAGAAATTGCAATTAGCAAGATAAAAGCTGACTATCTGGAGCTTTCTATACCGACACAAGTCCCTTCACTTGTGTATGAAAACACTAGTGAACATAATTTCATAAAATAACTATCCCAATTAACCACAATTACACATCTTCATAACTTTCTACACTGTATCCACACTGTATTAAAGTGTACCTGAGATGAATAAAAACAAATATACATTCCTGTGGCTTCCTTAAGCCCCCTTTAGGTTGATCGCTCCCTTCTTGTCTTCCCAAGCTGCCTCAATCCTCCGCTAGACAGCCTGATAAATCCACCAGTTGGCTTCCAGCGACATTTGTTCCATAGTGAGTCAATCATAATTTCTGAGCCAATATATTTAAGGGCTCGTTTCCACTAGTGCGGCGTGCGTCTCGTAGACGCACGCCGGCACTGAGCGGGTGGGCGGGCTCGCAGGCGAATCCTATGAGCCGTGCCATGCATGGCTATGGGAATCGCAGCCTCTGCCGCGAATTCTGTAGGGGGCTCCGGCCGAATCTCTACTGCAAGCGATTCGGCCGGCGGCGCCGTTATCCCCTATGGCAGAGTTTCCCCGCGCGATTTGCCTGCGGGGAAACTCTGCGGATTCGCGGCCGTTTCCGCGATAGTGGAAACAGGCCCTAAAGGGAAGGTCCAATCTGGTTAAAGAGAAAAAATCTACTTACCCGGGGCTTTCTCCAGCCCCTTGCAGCCATCCTGTGCCCTTGTCGCAGCTCTGCTCCCTGCCAGTGGCCGGAGGTCTCCTCTGGTACAAAATGCCCTGCGCTTCAGCGTAGGGCTCACGGATTCACGATGACATCATCCGGACTGTACTGCGCAGGCGCAGTAGTTCTGCTTCTGCGCAGTACAGTCCGGATGACGTCAGTGCGACGCCACGAGCTGCACGCTGAAGTGCAAGTAAATGCCAACCTGGCACCGGAGTGGGTCGGGAGCCACCATAGCTGCGGCGAGGGCACAGGACGGCTGCCAGAGGCTGGAAGAAGCCCCGGGTAAGTAGATTTTTGCTTTTTAATCATCTCTGACCTTTCCTTTAAGTAAGTGTACTTCTAAGATAAATAAGTATGCATAAAAAAAGTGAAATATTTTTAAAAAAACAGACAAACAAAACAAACAAACAAATCTTAGTGATGTACTTCTAAAATGACATAGAACTAGATAAAGTGTGAAGACATAAAAGGAATCAACACAGCATGCTCAGTTTGGCTTCATTTTGTTTTCAGAAATTGATAACAGAACATAGGGCGCAGGCCATAGTGTCAGAACTTGAAAAAATTGCCTCTGCACTTAGGAGGAAACTGTCACAGCCATTTCATGAGAAGATGTATCTGATGCTGACAGTGACATGAAGGATGGAAGTGAACAGGACGAGTTCAAACTACAAGACTGATAGAGAAAGCTCAACTACAGCTCACACTAAGCAAGATAAGATTTATCAGCCTGTTGCTATAATGCTGCTCTGCCTCCATTATCTGTAAAAAAAATGTAATTCCTTATATGAACAAGACTAAGGAAATAAAAACAGTAAATAAAAACCATACGGGTGAAGAGGAGGCAGCATTATTTGTTTCCTTAAATTTGATAGTACTCTGGTCCGGGGATTGGACCCTGGATGTAAGTCTTACATATTTTAAACTAGCTGGACGCCCGGCGTTGCCCGGGTATGTATTTGGCTAGTGTTGGCTCTGCCCACTTTTCCTAACCCTAACACACAATTACTTAAAGAGAACCCGAGGTGGCATTGTATTACGTTAGTGGAGCACAGAGGCTGGTTGGGCACACTAACACCAGCCTCTGTTGCCCCATCTTGTGTCTCAAAGACCCCCCTGCTCGCCGCTATACTCCCCGCAGTGCTGGCGACACGCAGCGCGTCGCCAGCACAATGTTTACTCTAGCGCTGTCTGTCAGCGCCGCTCCCCCGCCTCCTCCGCATCGCCGCTACCCGCCCTCGTCCCTTCCCTCCAATCAGCGGGAGGGAAGGGACGAGGGCGGGTAGCGGCGATGTGGAGGAGGCGGCGGAGCGGCGCTGACAGACAGCGCTAGAGTAAACATTGTGCTGGCGACACGCTGCGTGTCGCCAGCACTGCAGGGGTATAGCGGCGAGCAGGGGGGTCTTTGAGACACACGATGGGGCAACACAGGCTGGTGTTAGTGTGACCAACCAGCCTCTGTGCCCCACTAACGTAATACAATGCCACCTCGGGTTCTCTTTAATGACCAAGTATGTGATCTTTGCGGTCTTTGGCATCAATAATTTGCAATGAAATAAAATTAATCTGATTGGATGTGGCTCCACCCCCTTTCTGAATTTGAACCCCAATCACCCAATGGCCAACTGTACCAGGTACAGGTGATTAACAGTGCAAGAATGGCAGCAATTAAATATTCCCCTTCAAAATAAATAGGTAGATTTTGATTGGCTTTTATAGGCTCCACCCACTTTTCTGAATATTAATCCCAGTCACCCAGTGACCAACTGTGCAAAGTTTGAGAACCCTACCATTAACAGTGTAAAAATGGCTGCAGTTTACATTTGTGCAATGAAATTTGTATTTTTCTCCACCCACTTATTTCCTAACATTGGTCAGGTATGTATTTGGCTGGTGTTGGCTCCGCCTACTATTTCTAACCCTAACACACAATTACTCAATAACCAAGTTTGTGAGCTTTGCGGTCTTTGGCATCAATAATTTGCATTGAGATTAAACAAATCTGATTGGCTGTTTGTGGCTCCACCCTTTGTCTGAATTTGAATCCCAGTCACCCAATGACCAACTGTACCAGGTTTAAGGCTTGTGCCATTAACAGTGCAAGAATGGTAGCAATTACATATTCCCCTTGAAAATCAATAGGTGAATTTTGATTGGCTTTTGTAGGCTCCACCCACTTCTCTGAATATTAATCCCAGCCACCCAGTGACCAATTGTGCAAAGTTTGAGAACCCTACCATTAAAAGTGTAAGAATTGCTGCAGTTTACATTTTCTCAGTGAAATTTGCATTTGTCTCCGCCTACTGATGACCCAGCATTGCCCGATTATGTATTTTGCAGGTGCTGGCTGCGCCCACTTTTCCTAACCCTAACACACAAATAATCAATTACTCAATGACCAAGTTTGTGAGCTTTGCGGTCTTTGGCATCAATAACCTGCATTACAATGAAACAAATCATATTGGCTGTGTGTAGCTCAACCCTGTTTTATGAATGCAAACCCCAGTCACGCAATGATCAACTGTACCAGGTTTGAGGCTTGTGCCATTAACAGTGCAAGAATGGCAGCAATGAAATATTCCCCTGAAAAATCAATAGGTAATTTTTTATTGCCTTTTGTAGGCTCCACCCACTTTTCTGAATATTAACCCCAGTCACCCAGTAATCAACTGTGCGAAGTTTGAGAACCCTACCATTAACAGTGTAAGAATGGCTGCTGTTTAAATTTTCCCAGTAAAATTTGTATTTGTCTCTGCCCACTTATGACCCGGCGTTGCCCGCTTATGTATTTGGCTGGTGTTGGCTGTGCCCACTTTCCTAACCCTAACACACAATTAATCAATTACTCAATTACCAAGTTTGTGAGCTTTGCGGTGTTTGGCATCAATAATTTGCATTGGAATGAAACAAATCTAATTGGCTGTTTGTGGCTCCACCCCCTTTCTGAAATTGAACCCTAGTCACACAATGATCAACTGTACCAGGTTTGAGGCTTGTGCCATTAACAGTGCAAGAATGGCAGCAATGTAAATATTCCCCTTGAAAATCAATAGGTTAATTTTGATTGCCTTTTATACACTCCACCCACTTTTGTGAATATTAATCCCAGTCCCCCAACGACCAACTGTGCAAAGTTTGAGAACCCTGCCATTAACAGTTTAAGAATGGCTGCAGTTTACATTTTCCAGTGAAATTTGTATTTGTCTCCGCCCCCTTTTTGGTTATGGGAATAAAAAGTATCCTATAATTTATTCCAGGTAATGTACTGTGTGTGTGCAAAATTTCATTCAAATCCGTTCAGCCATTTTTGCGTGATCGAGTAACAAACATCCAAACATCCAAACATCCGAACTTTCCCATTTATTATATTAGTAGGATTCTATTTCTCCTGGTTTTAATAAATGGTTTAAAGATGCAGTCTGTGCTAAGAAGGGTGAATTAATGGTTGTATAAAAGACAGCTCTTTGACAGCAGTAATGTGCAGTCTTGTGCAGCACCTGTATGGCAAAACATTTGTAGTAAATTATTTTCACTACAGGTGTTGTACATGACTGCAGTTGCATGACTGTTATTTAACTTTTTAGCAATCATCACTTTGATCTGACATAATCAGTTGAGGATTGCACATTTTTGCCATCTAATAGTAGACAATTTTTGCTGGTTCGCACAGGTTCTCCACTGTCTCCAGCCCTCCCCAACCTGAGCATGCCCAAGGCACAGGAGGACATGGATGGCTGAAAGCAGGAAGAGATACAGCAGAGTTGCCAGCCTGCTAGGGGAAAGAGGCTGACAAGGGCCGTGACCAATGTTGGATTCCCCGGGTGACAGGTAAGTTCTTTTTCCTAACACTGGTATTGTTTAGTAGCAGAGCCCCACACTGTCTAGTTCAGTTATTCAAGCAATACCAGCAGGCATAGGGGTCAAAGGGTTAAAAAGGCTTGGGGTTGGGCAATATTTCTGATTCAATTTTTTTTATTAAATTATATTTTTTGATTTTATTAAAATTATTTGAAAAATAAATAATGGTGGAAAAAAACAAGATAAGTGATATGTCTAAAACTTTAGTGCTCATCTGCCAATATTTCACATATCTGAGACCACAAAATGAACCAGAGGGAAAGATTTTGGCATGAGAAAAAATATTTAAACACATTTTTTTTTGTTACACTTTTGTGCGAGTTAATATTAGCCCTACAGGGCAATGGTAGACACATTGTGGCTACTGAACAACACATTTTGCCCAAATTTAAAATGGCTGCAGATAAGTTACCATACACAAAGACATGCCTGGTCACTGCCCCGATTTTGAAATCCGTTCCGATGTTCGCATCATAACAGATTCAGTGTGAAGTTAGCCTAAGTGCAAACGTGATTTGAAAATCACATGATTTCAACACTTGCCATCTGCCAAAGTTTGGGAATTTAATCAGGTCTTTCATGTTTCAGTAATGATTTTGCATCTGTGATACAGCATAAATCATGTGTTATACATATTGTAACATTGATGAGGGTTTGTCCATACAGTGCAAGTTAGTCCACCATGGTTTATAGAGTGTGAAAGAAGTTCTAACATGAGACATATAATAATAATAATATACAGCATATCATGAGAAATGCAAATTAAGTGTGCCTCAATTGCTGAACTGTGTGTTGGAACTTAAATATAATATTTAAAAATAAGAAATGAAAAGAATGGAGTTGAATAATGACAGTGATTAATTTGACAAGCTATCTATAACTTACAGCTGTAATAATGTAATACTGCTGCTTGCTTTGAGTTTCGATGCTGTGAGCTAAGAAAACACACACACAAAGTAACATACAACATCAGTACTCACACTATGTACAATGCACAGAAAAACGTGACCACACCTGGGAATATTTACCATAGAAATCAAGGGCCATATGCAATTCACTTTTTCTCCTGACTTTTCTCCGAGATCATTAATCATCTTCAATTTAAATTAACTTTTTAGCACTTTACAATGAAAAAAGTACCACAAAGTAGTGAAAAGGTACTGTCCAGGTTATTTTCAGTATTTGTTTGTTTGCTGGTGGTGTAAAAGGCATTTTATTTACAAGTTTTGAAAATATCACCTAGGAGAAAACTCAGGGGAAAAAGTGAATTGCATATGGGCCCAAGTAAGAAAAAATGCAACATGCATTTCTTCTCTGTAGCAGCTTACATTAACGTTCGGCTATAGTGTATAAATGTGGGTTAGTCCAGGGTGTGTTTTTAAGCTATGGTGTATAAATGTTGGTTAGTCCAGGGTGTGCTTCTATCAATAATTTTACCAGATGTCAGTATTCCATCCTGGGAAAACTCTCAACCTGAAATAGTAGAAGATAAAAGTTGCAAAATGCTGCCAAGGCATTTTTCATAGAGGAATGAAGACAAATTTATTGCCCAGATCCTGCAGTGACATGTCCTATTTGGTGCTCTCACCAATTAGAATGAGTAATCATCAGAATGCTGGGATTTGAACGTATTGTTCTCCAGGCCTCTAGGAAATGATCTGAACCTTTTTGATCATGGCTACAATCATAATTTTATGACTGTTAACATAAATTACAGTCTTCTGGCTTACTAAACTGCTCATCATCATCTATGGCTGTGCAGTATGGAGCTGCTGCTTACAACAAGCAGTGACTGAGACAGTCATACCTCAGGCCTATGATGAGCACGTACTCTGCAAATATCATGCTGGGTCACATTCCTTCTTTTAAAAGTATGGTTAATCATCATAGCAGAAGAGTTATGTTTGACGTAAACTCCTTGAACACTCCTTATATCATTTCAAATAATGCAGCCTGGAAGAACTAGTTAAATGCCTCATAAATGTCATGTACATTGATTTATGTCATACGTAACATTATATAACTAAATTAGATACCCAGTTATATCAACAGTTGCTGGCATTCTATACTTAAAACAAAAACTGTACTTACAACACATAAGTACAGTTATGTGTCCTCTCCCTCCGAATTGCATCAAAAAATTAACATTAATCTTCTACCTAGAATGTCCAAAGATCTGTTATTGTGGTGTAGTTTCTTTTAAAGGGGAACTGAAGTAAGAGGTATACGGAGGCTGCCATATTTATTTCCTTTTAATCAATACCAGTTGCCTGGCAGCCCTGCTTGTCTATTTCTCTGCAGTATTATCTGAATAACACCAGAAACAAGCATGCAGCTAGTCTTGTCAGATCTGTCTTTAAAGTCTGAAACACCTGATCTGCTGCATGCTTGTTCAGGGGCTATGGCTAATAGTATTAGAGGCAGATGATCAGCAGGGCTGCCAGGCAACTGGTATTGCTTAAAAGGAAATAAACATGGCAGCCTCCATATACCTCTCTCTTCAGTTCCCCTTTAACGACACTGATGAGTACCATGTTTTTTAGACTATAAGACACACCTAGGTTTAGAGAACAAAAATCAGGGGACAAAAAAAAATACTAAATCTGGTGCGTCTATGGGTCAGGGGCATCGTGTAGACCTTCCCCCGCCTCCATGCTGTCTCTAAGCTACACTGCCAAGCTACACTAATCCCTGCTGCCCCCCCCCCTTACACTGCACAACACTACACTACACTAGACTAGACTAACCCCTGCTGCCCCCCCCCTCCCGGTACATTACACTTCACTAACCGCTGCTACACCCCCCCCCCCCCCCCCCCCCGGGTACATTACACTTCACTACACTAACCGCTGCTACACCCCCAGCTACATTACACGTCACTACATTACACTAATCCTTGCTGCACCCCACTCCCCCAGCTACATTAGACTACACTACAACTGCAGGGTACAGCTCACCTGAGCTATTTGGCATGCTCCTCTCCTCCGTCTCCCTTCTACAGACTCTTTGTTGCAGTCACAGCACGGGGCTTCACTCACCAGCCCTTCTGCAAACACGTCAGGCCATCTGCCACTGTCCGCATTGCTGGGGGGGTCGGGGAAGCACGTGGCTTCAGATTGTGCTGCCATACCATGCATCTGTACCTGGAGGGCTGAGGCAGTCGCAGCACAGGGCTCTACTCACCAGCTCTTCTCTAAACACTTTCCAGACATCAGTTATCGTGCTGCTCGATGCTGCTGTCTGCAGAGACAGACTGGGGAAGCATGTGGTATAAGTTTGCACTGCCATATTCTGCACCAGTACTCAGAGGGTGCTGTACTTCCTAGTTACTGACACCCACTTACTGCGTGACCCCAGTGGCCAATGTGTGCTTTTTAAAAACTGGTATATTCATAGCCCCTAAACTTCTCCCTTGATAACCAGGCTAGTAGTTTCACTGCTCAAATGTCTTTGTTGTCTGGTGCAGTAGTATATTTTGTTTAAGTTTCCCTGGAGTCTAGCCATGTCCTGCAGGGCTAACTGCCAGATATTTTTAGCCTTTCATGTCTGACAATGGACCTGGTTTGCCTCAAGACATCAGGTCCACACCTCTTTCTACTGCAGTTGGTGTCTAGAGTATTTAATGACCCCAGAAAAAATGCTTTGGACAAGGTTCACAGTGTGGCATTGCAGTGTGGCGTAATGGTCGCATTGAAATGCATAAAGTCACATTGCAATAGCCACTGTGGTGCATTCAGTCAGAGTGCAGTACCCTAATACACTGCATGCAGCGGGTTCACTGCATAATGCCCACATTAAGAGTACAGTGAAGATTACTTTTCATTGACTGTATGCAACACAATTTGTGGATAGAGATGGCCCGAACGGTTCGACCGCGAACTTATTTGCGCGAACTTCGGTGGTTCGCGTTCGCGGTGAACCGCGAACTATATGCGAGTTCAACCCGCCCCCTATACTACATCATTAGGGTCAACTTTGACACTCTACATCACAGTCAGCAGACACAGGGTAGCCAATCAGGCTAAACTCCCTCCTGGAGCCCCCCCCCCTCCCCTATAAAACACAGGCAGCTTCAGCCTTTTCACTCACTCATGTGGCTGCAGTAATTAGAGAAGGGAGAGAACCTTCTGACATAGGTAAAGCTTAGTTAGGCTCTTGTGTTAGGCTTGTTAGGTTGCTCCTTGCTGATACTTATTGCTAAAAAGCAATCCTCATCCTCAACAGCTCTTTTGAGAGCTAATATTGTTCTTGTGATCTATTTTGTGTGTGTGTGTCCCACAGACACTTATGTTGCATATACAGCCCTGTCAGTCAGTCGCAGCTGCTGGGGGGACCTTGGCCCCTTGGTAATTCCTACTGTGCCACTGCCAGGCCCAGAACATTCAGTGACTACCTGTGTGTGTGCCAGCTGCACATTTGTAATACCAATCCCTGCATACCTGTTCAGTAGTGCACCTACGTACGTGAGTGCACGCAGTGTTATATACCAGTCAGTTGCTGCACCTGTTCACGGTACCTGTGTGTGTGACAGCTGCACAATTGTAATACTAGTAATTGCATAATTGTTCACAGTACCTGTGAGACCACACGCTGTGTAATATACCAATCTGTGCATACCTGTTAACTGCACCTGTGTGACAGCTGCACATTATATTGTAATACCAGTCACTGCATACCTTTCACTGCACCTGTGTGACTGCACATTGTATTAGTCATGTCAGTGCATACCTTTCACTTCACCCCCCCCCCCCCCCGGATATGGACAAAACAACAGGCAGAGGCAGAGCCAGAGGCAGGCCACCTGGCAGGTCTGTTTGAGGTCGTGCTGACATGATTTAGTGCGGCCCTGGCCCAAAGTATAGTGCTCAGAAAAAGGCATGTCCCATCAACTCCCAACATTGTCAGGACGTGGTTGACTATTTAACACAGAACACCTCATCTTCCGCAGCCACCAGCGCTACTATAAGCACCACATCCGCTGCATTTAACTTTTTCCCAGGAGTTATTTGGTGGGGAATTCACTGATTTACAACCATTATTGCTACAACAAGATGAAGGCGCTAAGCAAGTTACACCACCTCATATGTCTGAGTTAGGTGACACTATGGACGTAAGGTGTGAGGAGGAGGATGATGAAGTACCTGCTGTTGGTGCAGTTTATGAGGTGTCTGAGGCAAGCAAAGCTGGCAAGGATGATTATGATGATGATGTTGATGATACTTCCATGGATGCCACGTGGGATCCTAATAGACAAGATGACCAAGGGGACAGTTCAGAGGGGGAGTCAGAGAGGAGTAGGAGGAGGCGAGTTGCTGAAAGAAGCAGGGGGAGCTTGTTGTCAGAAACAGCTGGTGGCAGTGTCCGGCGCCATGTATCGCCACCTATGGACAGCCAGCCAACATGCCCTTCAATGTTAGCTGCTGACGCCATCATAGTGCCTGCCCTACACACCTGGGCTCAGCGGTGTGGACATTTTTTTTGTGTGTCTGCCTCAGATCAGAGCAATGCCATCTGTTCTCTCTGCATCCAAAAATTGAGCTGTGGAAAGGCCAACACCCGCGTAGGGACAACTGCCTTACGAAGGCACATGGAGAAAAGGCACAAACTGCAATGGGAAAATCACCTGAGGTAAAGCAGCACAGCACACCTGAGGAAAAAAGCCACATTCCATCTCCACTTCCTCCTTCAGGTGCATCATCTTCAGCCGCTTTCTCCCTTGCACCTTCACAATCACAGCCACCCTCCTCCACTCCGCCTCTCACCTTGAGCGGTTCCTGCTCCTCTGCACACAGCAGCAGCCAGGTGTCCGTGAGGGAAATCTTTGAGCAGAAGAAGCCAGTGTCTGCCAGTCACCCCCTTGCCCGGCGTCTGACAGCTGGCTTGGCGGAACTGTTAGCTCGCCAGCTGTTACCATACCAGCTGGTGGACGCTGAGGCCTTCCGAAAATTTGTGGCCACTGGGACACAGCAGTGGAAGATACCAGGCCGCAATTATTTCTCTAAAAAGGCGATACCCAAACTGTGCTATGAAGTTGAAAGGCAAGTGGTGTACACAGCGTTGGGTCAAGGATCCATCTGACCACGGATGCCTGGTCTGCCAAGCACGGTCAGGGCAGGTACACTACTTACACAGCCCATTGGGTCAACCTGGTGACCGCTGGCAAGCAGGGAGTACGTGGCTGTGCAGCGGACCTAGTTGTGAAACCTCCACGGCTTGCAGGCAGGCCTCCTGCCACCTCATCTCTCCTACTCCTCCTACTCCTCCTGCTACATCCTCTTCGCTGTCGTCATCCTCCTCCTCCTTGGCTGAGTAGCAGTACAACTCTACTGGTGCTGCGATCTCCTCTCCAGCTACACAGCCCCAGCTCCCCAGGGCCTATGCTGCATGCCAGGTACGACGGTGTCACACCATCTTAGACATGTCTTGCCTCAAAGCCGAGAGTCACACTGGAGCAGCTCTCCTGGCTGCTCTGAACAAACAGGTGGATCAGTGGCTGACCCCACACCAACTGGAGATCGTCAACTTGATGTGTGACTACGGCAGCAATCTCGTTCCGGCTTTGAATTTGGGAAAGTTGACACATGTACCCTGCTTGGCACATGTGCTGAATCTCATAATTCAGAGACTTGTGTCTAAGTACCCAGGTTTACAGGACGTCCTGAAGCAGTCCAGGAAGGTGTGTGGGCATTTCAGGTGGTCTTACACGGCCATGGCACGCTTTGACGATATTCAGCGGAGAAACAAATTGCCGGTGAGAGGCTTGATTTGCGATAGCCCGACTCGCTGGAATTCAACGCTCCTGATGTTCAACCGCCTGCTACAACAGAAGAAAGCCGTCAAACAGTATCTCTACAACTACAGTCAAAGGACATGCTCTGGGGAGATGGGGATGTTCTGGCCGAAGTACTGGACACTCATGCAAAATGCCTGCAGGCTCATGCGGCCGTTTGAGGAGGTGACAAACCTGGTAAATTGCAGTAGAGGCGCCATCAGCGACTTGATCCCATATGCTTCTTTCCTGGATCGTGCCGTGCGTAGAGTGGTGGATCAAGCTGTGGAGGAGGGTGAACAAGAACAGGAGGAAGAGTTGTGGGATCAATTCTCAGCAAAAGCAGATGATTCCTCAACACCTGCAGCACCACAGAGGTGGGAGGAGGATGAAGAGTCGTGTGGGGAAGAGGAGTCAGATGATGAGGAAGGTGTTTTTTGTTTTTTTTGGAGGCGGAGGAGGCGAAAGAACAACCGCAGCAGGTGTCGCGAGGGGCTTGTTCAGCTCAACTTTCCCGTGGTATTGTTTGTGGCTGGGGGGAGGAGGAGAACTTACCTGACATCACTGAGGAAGAGCAAGAGGAGATGGATAGTACGTCTGCATCCAAATTTGTGCAGATGGCATCTATCATGCTGTCCAGCCTGTTGAGGGACCCCCATATAAAAAACTCAAGGGGAATGAGCTGTACTGGGTGGCCAAGCTACTAGACCCTCGGTATAGGCACAAAGTGGCGGAGATGTTTCCAAATCACCAGAAGGCAGAATGGATGCAGCACTTACAGAACCAGCTGGCAACTATGCTTTACAGTGCTTTAAGGGTGACGTCATAGAACAGAATAAAGGTGCTACTGCCAGTAATCCTCCTTCCCCCATGTCCACGCAGGCAAGGACAGGACACTCTAGCAATCTCATGGTGATGTCGGACATGCGGACATTCTTTAGTCCAACGTCTCGCCTTAAAAAATACAATTTATTCACAGCTCCATAAAATCGCGGTCAACAGTCCTGCTTCATCAGGCAGTACAGGAGCATATAAAACTGTAACAGATACAAGCATGCAAATCAATATACCACAGATATGGACCATTAGCTCAAAAATATAAAAATGCAAATACAAATTTATGCGAAGCAACTCTGTATTTTTAAGATAAAAAAACTTGTGTTGTGGAAACTGCATGCATCTACAAGCATACATATCAATAAGCCAAAGATATGGACCATTAGCTTAAAAATATAAAAATGTGAATACAAATTTATGCAAAGCAACTCTGTATTTTTAAGATAAAAAAACCTTGTGTTGTGGAAACTGCATGCATCTACAAGCATGCATATCAATAAGCCACAGATATGGACCATTAGCTCAAAAATATAGAAATGCGAATACAAGTTTATGCGAAGCAACTAGAAAGTATCACGTGAATCATATTGCCTTTTGGAGTAATTGGACTGTGCAAAGAACTAGACAATAGGATAAAAGTGCAATGCTTAAAAGATTGTCCATAGGCAAAAGTACAGTGCTTATCACAATCAATAGAAGGGGTCTAAAGTGCTACGTCATGTATCCTTTGCAGACACAAAAAAAGCAATCAGCGGGCTCTCTGCCAAGAGTAGCCTCTTACCTGGTTCAGGTCCATAAAGCATGTGAGCGCCTCTGTGAGGACGGGCTTCATGTTGAGTTCTATATATAAAAAAGCTATGTCTAGCAAGTGGCCAATGGGAGCGTGACACGCATGCAGCGCACACGCCCCCATGGTCACCAGCCAAACACAAAAAGGGGGCGGGTGCGACGTTAACGTCACATTAGTGGTGGTGGCCATTTCTTTAGTGGAAACCTTATATACATGTATGGAGAGTGCAGTGAAAAAGGTTGCATCATAGGTGGCGGCCATATTTTTGGTTGGAAACAATGTAAGGTGTGGAGAAAAAAAGTCACATCATTGGTGGCGGCCATGTGTGGGGTGTAGGGCGGCAGTATCTGTATTAGGGGAAGTATTGTTCAGAACCTTGGACGGAATAGTGGCTTTATATTTGGCATCTTTTATTAATTTTTTGGGATATTGTCTATCAAGGAATTTATTGGTAAGGGTAATGTGGTTGTGGGATGGTGTTGTGATGTGAATTCAAGTCCAGCTGGATTTTTATTTAGGAATTCTAGAAAAGACGGTATGGATTTTGGATCCCCTCGCCAAATGAGAATAAGGTCGTCAATATATCTCTTATATAATACTATGTTATGTCTAAACGGATGGTCGGGGGTGAAGAGGATATGTTTAAGGTGGCCCATGGATAAATTGGCATAGGAAGGTGCAAATCAGCTGCCCATGGCTGTTCCGGTTCGTTGATGATAGAAATTGTACAAAAAGGAAAACGTATTGTGGTTAAGGATGAAATCTGCGCAATGTACAATGAAATGTTTTTGGGAGGTGGGCAAGTTGGAGCCTTGACTTAAAAAATGACTGAGAGCTGCTAGGCCAAATGTGTGGGGAATATTAGTATAGAGGGATGATACATTGCATGATAGCCAATAAAAGTCTGTGTCCCATTTTTGATGTTTGAGGAGTTGAATGAGGTGCTGGGAGTCTTTGAGATATGAAGGGAGGGGCTGTACATGTATTTGCAAATGTTTATCTATAAAGCAGGAGAGATTACTGGTGGTGGAGTTGATGCCAGAGATAATGGGTCGGCCGGGGGGGGGGGGGGGGTTATCAGGGTCTTATGGATTTTGGGCAGGTAATAAAAGAAAGGCGCCTTGGACTGTTGGTTTATAATAAAATGACGTTCATTTTTAGTTAACATGCCGGATAAGAAGGCCTCATTAATGAATGTTTGAGTATTTTGTTGTAGTCAGGTGTTGGGTCAAAGTCTAGTTTGTCATAATGATCTGTGTTGTTTAAGAGTCTGAAAGCCTCTTCTAAGTAGTCTCGTTTGTTCAAGATCACTACTCCACCACCTTTATCGATTGGCTTTATTACCAGGTCATGATTTTGTTTTAGTTGGGCGAGGGCCTGTTTTTCTCTGGTTGTCAGGTTGGATTTTTTTAGTGTTTGGAAATTAAGTTTCTGTAAATCTTCTAGTACCATAGTATAGAAAGTTTAGATATGGTTACCTTTTGATGCTGTTGGATAAAATCGGGACCTACCCTTGAGTTGTGTAGAGATGAATTTTTCTGTTTGCATTTCTCCGGGATCAATAGTGACTATGGGAAGAGTGTCATTATTGGTGACAATAATGGGATTATTGGGGTTTTGGGTTTGTGTTTTAAAATTCTTAATGGCAAAATGTCTTTTTAATGTCAGTTTACGGGTGAATGCATTAAGTTCTGCAAACAGTTCGGAAAGATTGGAAGAATTTGTAGGGCAGTAAGACAGGGCTTTTTCAAGCAGTTTGGTTTCATGAAAGGAAAGGGTGTCTGAGAGATTGAAAATGCATTTTGTAACGGGAACAATGGGGATGCCTTGGTCTAGGTGATTAATGATTCCTTTTTGTCTCTTTTTTCTTTTACCTCTACATCCCCTTTTTCTAAATCTAGTAGCGGTCTCTTGATTGACTGTTTGAATTTGAACAGGGCATGTGTGGCTGTGGGGCTGGGAATAGGGAGGATGAGAGTGTTCTTGGTCAAGGTTGAAGGAAGTTCTAAAAAAGGACTCGTAGATCCCAAGGATTTGTGTGTGTTTTTAACGGGGCCGTTTTGGATGAGGCTGCAGGTGGTAGTTGCTTTCGGAGAGGGTTCCAGATAAGTGGGTGGAATCTGTGCGGGGGTGGGTGAGTCATGTATGGTGATCTGCGATGCCCGAAGGTCATCAGGAGAATCTTCATCTGATCTGTTTTGTGTTAGGGTATGGCAAATAGTTGTGGGAGGGGGACCTGACAGGAATTGGTAAATTGGTGTTTTTTGAGGTTTTGTAATGATCCGCTCAGCTGCCTGCGCAGGCAGGCAGCTTTTTGACCACTGTTCAGGTCTGCATTCTGCAGGTCTCTGGAAAAGAGACCTTTTGTCAGTTTTGCAGCTTGCTGCTGCTGAGGAATTTGCATACGTTTGTCATGCAAATTGTCTAGCCACATGCTTTGTAGGCTGGCTCTATATATACTATGAGATTCCACAGTACTTCGCTGGTCATAAGGGTTTGTCCTGTGAAACACTCCTGGAGTGTCAGCCATGCTTATTAGTTAAAGATTAGCTGAGAGTAATTTGTGGGACTGCACTAGGCATCCTTGCTAGAGCAGTCAGGATTGTATTATTTGTATTGCCTGTCCTGTCTGTCGTGCTTATGTCGCACTAGCCTCTAGCGGTAGCGGCTGTGGATCCTTCTTATCTACTACTCTCTTGCTGTACTTGGATCGCACTTGCTCTGGCGGAAAGAGCAGTGGATCCAGCTCGCTCTGTTCCTATACTTGGATCGCACTCGCTCTGGCGGTAAGAGCAGTGGATCCTGCTAGCTCTGTTACTTTACCTGGATCGCACTCGGTCTGGCGGAAAGAGCAGTGGATCTTTCCTATCCTGTTTCCCGTTCATCTGTCTGTCTTGTCTGAGACGAACGCTTGCTGTAGCCTCGGTGAGGTAACCGTTAAGCAAGCACTCGCGTTCTCTGTTTCATGTTTGGGTGGCGGGCTTTAGTTAGGCGTGCTTGTCTCTGTTGTGCTTAACACTCGGAGACCGCGCAGTAAACGCGTTCGCTGTTGCGAATGAGTGCGGTGTTCTCGTTTAGTTAGCGTTTCTTATTTTCCTTATCTTCTCATTGTATGATTTGCTGTGCCTTTGCTACTCTCGTGCCCTGTCTTGCTTAAGCCTTGTGTCACCTCTGGCAATCGCCTCTCTCGCGATTGCGTTCTTACTTTGTTTCCGCTGTTGTGTGTGCACAGTCGCGGGTTGGCGACTAGATTGGTGTACATACATACATTCTGTCCCTGTGCTCATTCTCATTCGCAATTGCTTCCCTTGCGATTGCGTTCTCACTTGGTTTCCTCTGTTGTGTGTCCACCGTCGCAGGTTGGCGGCTAGATTGGTGGACATACATACATTCCTAATCTGTGCTTATTCGGTCTTGTGTTGCTGTTAGCAATCGCCATCTCTTGTGATTGCCTTCTCACTTGATCTTCATGGTTGTGTGTTCATCGTCGCAGGGTGGCGACTAGATTGGTCGACACACATACCCTCTGTCGCTTTGATCTCTCTCTTTCAGGGCTATCTTGCCCTGCGTTTCTTCCCTTCGTACAATTTCTGTCTGGTGTCAGTGGCAGGGCAGAGGAGCTGTTCCTCTGCACTCCACAGCTCCATCTGCCGACAGGAATCTCCCTCTACAGGTGCATTGCCCCTTTTGCTGGGTTCCCTCAAATTATACGCTTGTGGAGGATTTCTGCAGTGTCAGTGCACGTCCTGTGCGCTGACCACGGAGAGAATTCCACAACCGTTACAGTATGACCAGCCAAACCGAAATTACCAGTGTAGAGGGAATTTCCGATTTGTACTATTTGGTCGAATATGGGTCCTGTATCTTTAAGAGGTTTAAGATACTGGACTCTGAAACCAGAGAGGAGTTCATATCAGAATGTTCCAAATTCTTGGCAAATCCTGAATCTCAGGCCACCAATATTTCCACTTGGAGTAGTCAGATTGCTTACAATCTTTTCCAAGGGGATCTGTTTGTGTGGGCTGATGAGTTTGCCAGACACAAGAATCTGAGACATAACCTTCATAGGTTTCTGGCTCATGTGTTTTCTCGTAAGCTTAGAATTCCCCGATTATTTCTATGAGTTTTTTCCTGCTGTGCAAGATGCTGATCAGATGGGTTTATGCAACACCTTTCAGTTGTTAGCATATTCTAATGAGTGGGTGCTTGCAGGCCAGTCTGCTGATTCGGCTTGTCAGCCAAAAGATTTGTTGCCCATAGCAACTACAAATGAGGAGGTTATTGCTGTCAAGTCTGAAATGTGTAAAACCATTCAGTATGATAATCAGTTCAATGTTTCTCTTACCAATTCAGGTTCTAAACAGCAGACATGCAAAGTTGCTAAAAAGGGAAAAACTAAAAATCGCAAGCATCTGAATAAAACACTCCCTATTGATGTTTACAATTATGTTGCTCAGTCTCCGGGTTTTTTTACCCCAATCCAAAGCTTTTGTGGATCCTTTAATAGGCAGAATTATTTTCTATATTAAAGGAGTAAGAAAGTCTATGCATGTACCTGACCCTAACCCGTATGAGAGCTACTTAGATACCGGGTTGTTTGAGCCCCCATTTGCTCCCTGGGATATGGGAGCTTTGGTTGAGGAATTCAAGATGGATTGGAAGGCGTTTTGCGATTTCTATATCGCAGAAAGCGCAGAGACACTAAACGCTTGTATAAATTGTATAAATTCCGTGTACACTTTGATAGATTCTGATGAGTGTGACAAATGTTTTGTGGATCCAGTGATATGTGTGTGGCAGACGATTTTGGATGAATTGCACACACACCAATCAATTGATTCCAATAAAGAGACATCGTTATCGGATGATTGTTCCTGCTTTTCTGGGGTAAAGCATGTGAGTCTAGACATTGTGCGATCTGAAATGAATGGGTGTACCACTGTGGTTGACTCCTGTGCGAATCCTGAAAGATTCTCTCCTGACTGTGTGCAGTTTGAATTTATGCAATCTAAAAACAGATCTTTAAGATCTTCCATCTGTGATCCTGCTATGGGGAAAATTCCTAAATTATGCAGCGTCAAAAGTAAAATTAGTATGTCTAATAAACGTTCTCCTGTTGTTGTCGCTATTTCTTCTGCAAATGAGTCTTTGGATCACCCTGTTCACACCTGTAAGGGCCTGTTGCCTAGTGACAGTTGCTCCAGTGTTTCTGTCTTGAATGCCTTACAGTCTGTTTCGCAGATCGCGGAGGTTTGCGTTATGGAAGCGTCAGTTTCACAACCTAAAGTGATTTTGGATTCGCAAGTTTTTGCGTTCTGACTCCTCGGATTCGACATTGTTAGCCGAATCTAAGAGTGAGACAGCGCTTCGGTTTTGCGAATCTGATGCTGAAGCTTCTTTGCCTTGTCCAGAGAAGCTTTCTCTGAACCTGCCCTGTACCATGAATGAAAACATGATTTCCACTCGCACTGACATTTGTTAGTCCCTTTCTTGCTCTGAAGAAAGTGCTGATTCTGCACCCTGTACTCTGGATGAGTCAATGTGGCCTTGCTTAGAATCTCCTGCAGTGTCCCTAGAGGCTCGTCTAGGTATTGCTACTATACTCACCTGTTTTTCTGCAGTTTTGGAGTTGCAAGCTAGTTTGCCTGCTACTAAGAATTCTGGGTGCAGTGAGATGGAAGTTAGGGAGTCAGTGTGTGTTTCAGTAAATATTCCTGTACATCCGGTTCATGAAGAGAAAACAGTCTCAGCGGATGGCAGAACCATCCCTGGGACAATTGCTCTGTCCGCAAAATGTATCTGATATTTTGCCCTGTAACATGGATAGTTCAGAACCCTTCATAGAAAACTTGGAAAATGACATTTCTGAGGTCTTAGTTGATGTTTTGGAGGTTTCCAAGTCCCTCCTAAAGGGTGCAGAACTTCTAGGAGATACCTCCTGCCCCCCAGATCCGTCTGAGGTTTTGCCCACTTCAGTGGGCATTGCTGTTGTGCTGACTACTGTTGCAGCTCTTAAGGAGCTTCAGTCTTGTGTAGTCAATGATGAATGTGGGTTAGATACCAGTACAGTCACAGAAATTTCTAGGGTTGAGTCCAAGCCTTCTTTTGAAAGTCCAGTGCTTGTGACCACTGCTCGTGATGATTCTCTGCCCGGTTCTGTTTTTTGTCTTGTCGTGACGGACTCTGAGGTTGGCAGTTCCTCGACGTGTCCTGAGGTTCCCCTTGGGCTAGTGTACCCCGATGTGTTCTGTGATCCAGAAAGCCCAAGTGTGTCTCGGTTGCCAGCCTGCTCAGATGCTTCCTCGGTGGAAACCTGTTCTGATGTTGCCTGCCTGCCGGCATGCCCAGAGGTGGTCCCTGAAGGCCCTGATCTTGATGCTTGTCCTGGTAATTCTGAATCCGGAATTGTCATTGGTTCCATAGGGGTTCTTGATAGTTCTCCATGTGAGCCTGGTGATCGTTCTGCCCTCCTGGGATCTCTGCTTTGAAGTGTTCTGGGAGATCCTGGGAGAAATATTTCCTGGTACCTTGGATGAGATCAGCAGTGGGTGCTTTGTGGAAAGGGACACTTCGAATGGGTATTGTGGCAGGTTTGGTATTTTTGGACGGTCCCTGGAAGGTGGTGGGCATGGCTCGGTGGGTGTCGATGGCTTCTTCTCTGGCATTCACAGTCCTGATGGGTGTTACACTGAGACTTGTGGTACTGATGGGCATGTTTCGGTGGCTTCTCCTTCCGATGAGGTCGGTTTCGGGTGGGCTGACTCTGGAATTGGGCCTTGTCGGGCTGTCCCGACCTTCATGAGTCTTAGTTGCTGGGAATACACGATGCGTTTTTGCGTTCGTTTTTGCCGTCGTTTTCGCTTTCGATCGATTCTACTCTCGATTCACTGCTCGATTCCCCTCTCGATTCCTTATCTTTTCTTATAAATTACATTCACTTGAATGAGGAGAATCGAAACGAAAGTAGAATCGACCAGATCCAACAGGTTGGAATTTATCTATCGAACCCATCTATCTAAAGTAAAAACTTAACGTGTATTCCCAGCACGTTAAGTTTTTTAGAGTCTTTTGCTAATATCAGTTTAGAGGATCGTCTGGAATCCGACCCTAGAGGGGGGGGGGGGGGGGGTACTGTAATAATCCGCTCAGCTGCCTGCGCAGGCAGGCAGCTTTTTGACCACTGTTCAGGTTTGCATTCTGCAGGTCTCTGGAAAAGAGACCTTTTGTCAGTTTTGCAGCTTGCTGCTGCTGAGGAATTTGCATACGTTTGTCATGCAAATTGCCTAGCCACATCCTTTGTAGGCTGGCTCTATATATACTATGTGATTCCACAGTACTTCGCTGGTCATAAGGGTTTGTCCTGTGAAACACTCCTGGAGTGTCAGCCATGCTTATTAGTTAAAGATTAGCTGAGAGTAATTTGTGGGACTGCACTAGGCATCCTTGATAGAGCAGTCAGGATTGTATTATTTGTATTGCCTGTCCTGTCTGTCGTGCTTAGGTCGCACTAGCCTCTAGTGGTAGCAGCTGTGGATCCTTCTTATCTACTACTCTCTTGCTGTACTTGGATCGCACTTGCTCTGGCGGAAAGAGCAGTGGATCCAGCTCGCTCTGTTCCTATACTTGGATCGTACTCGCTCTGGCGGTAAGAGCAGTGGATCCTGCTAGCTCTGTTACTTTACCTGGATCGCACTCGCTCTGGCGGAAAGAGCAGTGGATCTTTCCTATCCTGTTTCCCGTTCATCTGTCTGTCTTGTCTGAGACGAACGCTTGCTGTAGCCTCGGTGAGGTAACCGTTAAGCAAGCGCTCGCGTTCTCTGTTTCATGTTTGGGTGGCGGGGGTTAATTAGGCATGCTTGTCTCTGTTGTGCCTAACACGCGGAGACCGCACAGTAAACGCGTTCGCTGTTACGAATGAGTGCGGTGTTCGCGTTTAGTTAGCGTTTCTTATTTTCCTTATCTTCTCATTGTATGATTTGCTGTGCCTTTGCTACTCTCGTGCCCTGTCTTGCTTAAGCCTTGTGTCACCTCTGGCAATCGCCTCCCTCGCGATTGCGTTCCTACTTTGTTTCTGCTGTTGTGTGTGCACCGTCGCGGGTTGGCGACTAGATTGGTGCACATACATACATTCTATCCCTGTGCTCATTCTCATTCGCAATCGCTTCCCTTGTGATTGCGTTCTCACTTGGTTTCCTCTGTTGTGTGTCCACCGTCGCAGGTTGGCGGCTAGATTGGTGGACATACATACATTCCTCGTCTGTGCTTATTCGGTCTTGTGTTGCTGTTAGCAATCGCCATCTCTTGCGATTTCCTTCTCACTTGATCTTCATGGTTGTGTGTTCATCGTCGCAGGGTGGCGACTAGATTGGTCGACACACATACCCTCTGTCGCTTTGATCTCTCTCTTTCAGGGCTATCTTGCCCTGCGTTTCTTCCCTTTGTACAATTTCTGTCTGGTGTCAGTGGCAGGGCAGAGGAGCTGTTCCTCTGCACTCCACAGCTCCATCTGCCGACAGGAATCTCCCTCTACAGGTGCATTGCACCTTTTGCTGGGTTCCCTCAAATTATACGCTTGTGGAGGATTTCTGCAGTGTCAGTGCACGTCCTGTGCGCTGACCACAGAGAGAATTCCACAACCGTTACAGGTTTAAAGTGGATTCTTCCAGATTTGGAAAGAAGGGTACTTTTTTTGTTTTTATTTTTGGTTTGGGTAGTTCTTTGCGGTTTAGGTATGGTCAAGGTGATCGTGTTGAGGGTTTTTTTGGGGGGAGGGTTTCAGGTTAGCTTAGTTGGTTGAAGTTCTTTCCTAACCTCAGTGTGATTAGCTGAGTCGACATGATTGGATAGAGTGTTGATTTTGTCGGGTATTTTCACAGGTAAAATCAATTTTAGTTGTAGGGAAGATTCTGTGCCTTTCTTTGGGGCCGAAACTGGGGGGGGGGGGATCTTAGGAAATAGGGTTTTTTCTATTAGGGTGGTGTGTGCAAAGCTAAATTTTGGTGGGTTATAGGCTGGGGGTGGAGGAATGGGGGTGGTGAGTGCTTACGTGGGGGGTGGGAAAGTGGGAGGTGGTACTGGAAATGGAGGTGGGTAAGATGGAAAAATGTGTGTAGGTGGTGGTTTAGGTGATGGGACCTTCAAGCTCATTAGTGGTGGTCGGAGGGCAGTTGGTGTTGGGTTCGGTGTGGGGGGATAGGTTGGGGGGAACCTGGTCTTACGTTCCCTTTCCCTGTGTTCTGCATAAGCCAACCTATCCCTATTGAGTTTCCTGAGTTTGGCATCAATTGTGTCCCATTCAAATTTCTTGATACGGGAGACGAGATTGGACATAAGGGGCTGGTATTGCTTGCTCTTTGTGTATAAGGCTAGTGTATTTTCGGTTTCGGAAATGATGGGCTGAAGGGCTTCAATAAAGAGGGTCCTTTTTCTGATGATACGTTCCATCATTCCTCCCGTACAGAACTCTAAATAATCATACCACTCCTCCGTATATAGCGGATCTCCTTGGGAATGTTGACAGAGTTTTAATTCTAATCCCATCTGGGGATATTTTTTCTTCGATATAAGTCTTTTGCATAGCTATGTCCGCCTGATTAAAGAACTCATCCTTTAATGCTGCTTCTAGTTTTTGAAAGATTGACTTTGGGTCTATCTCTGGGATGGGATCTGTTTCATTCACAGGTGCGGAGGGATCTGGTGTGGCCTCGGCTTGGGAACGAAATTGCGCCAGCAGGCAGGTCTGGTGGGTTTCTCGGTCGTTGATAAAATCCATGTCGGGTGTGGGCTGCAATCGGTGTCGTCACTCCACCAGGAGTCGCAGAGGAGAAAGTACTTGTAAAAACAAAACAGAGGACACCAAGTTTTATTTCTGGCAACTTTACCCATTTACTGATTCACATCAGTAGCGAAACTAAATTTGTGTAGCATTAGCAATGTCATGAATGTACTTCTCAATTACAGACATACTGTGAGGTCACATTACTCCCCTATTACTTCTTACATTCCCTTATTCAGTCGGCCTGATATCATTTTATACAGTATATACACTGCTCAAAAAAAATAAATAAAGGTAACCCTTAAACATCACAAAGTAACGTCAATCACTTGTCTGTGAAATCAAACTGTCCACTTAGGTAGTTACACTGATTGACAATCAATTTCACATGCTGTTGGGCAAATGGAATAGACAACAGGTGAAAATTATAGGCAATTAACAAGACATTCCCAATAAAAGAGTGGTTCTGCAGGTGGTGACCACAGACCACTTCTCAGTTCCTATGCTTTCTGGCAAATGTTTTGGTCACTTTTGAATGCTGGCGGTGGTTTCAATCTAGAGGTAGCATGAGACGGAGTCTACAACCTACACAAGAGGCTCAGGTAGTGCAGCTCATCCAGGACGGCACATCAATGCGAGCTGTGGCAAGAAGGTTTGCTGTGTCTGTCAGTGCAGTGTCCAGAGCATGGAGGCGCTACCAAGGAGACAGGCCAGTACATCAGGAGACATGGAGGAGGCCGTAGGGGGGTAACTACCCAGCAGCAGGACTGCTACCTCCACCCTTGTGCAAGGAGGAACAGGAGGGACACTGCCAGAGCCACGCAAAATGACCTCCAGTGGGCCACAAATGTGCAGGTGTCTGCTCCAATGGTCAGAAACAGACTCCATGAGGGTAGTATGAGGGCCCGACATCCACAGGTGGGGTTTGTGCTTACAGCCTAATCTAGTGCAGGACATGTGGCATTTGCCAGAGAACACCAAGATTGGCAAATTCGCCACTGGTGCCCTGAGCTCTTCCCAGATTAAAGCAGGTTCACACTGAGCACATGTGACAGACATGACAGATTCTGGAGACGCTGTGGAGAATGTTCTGCTGCCTACAACATCCTTCATCATCACCGGTTTGAGAGGGGGTAAGTAATGGTGTAGGGTGGCATTTCTTAGGGGGGGCCACACAGCCCTCCGTGTGCTTGCCAGTGGTAGCGCACCATTAGGTACCAAGATGAGATCCTCAGACCCCTTGTGAGACCATATGCAGGTACGGTCAGCCCTGGGTTCCTCCTAATGCAAGACAATGCTAGACTTCATGTGGCTAGAGTGTGTCAGCAGCTCCTGAAAGATGAAGGCATTGATGCAATGAACTAGCCTGCCCACTCCCCAGACCTGAATGCAATTGAACACATCAGGGACATTATGTTTCACTCCATCCAGCAATGCCACGCTGCACCACTGACTGTCCAGGATTTGTTGGATGTCCAGGTCTGGGAGGAGATCCCTCAAGAGAGTGAGACCATCCACCACCTCATCAGGAGCATGCCCAGGCATTGTACGGAGGTCGTACAGGCATGTGGAAGCCACACACACTACTGAACACTACTTTTAAGGACATTACATCAAAGTTGGATCAGCCTGTAGTGTTTTTTACCACTTTAATTTTGAGTGTGGCTCCAAATCCAGACCTCCATGGGTTGATATATATATATATATATATATATATATATATATATATATATATATATACACAGGATCTTCTCAAAAAATTAGCATATTGTGATAAAGTTCATTATTTTCTGTAATGTACTGATAAACATTAGACTTTCATATATTTTAGATTCAAATACACACACCTGAAGTAGTTCAAGCCTTTTATTGTTTTAATATTGATGATTTTGGCATACAGCTCATAAAAACCCAAATTTCCTATCTCAAAAAATTAGCATATTTCATCCGACCAATAAAAGAAAAGTGTTTTTAAAACAAAAAAAGTCAAGCTTTAAATAATTATATTCAGTTATGCACTCAATACTTGGTCGGGAATCCTTTTGCAGAAATGACTGCTTCAATGCGGTGTGGCATGGAGGCAATCAGCCTGTGGCACTGCTCAGGTGTTATAGAGGCCCAGGATGCTTCGATAGCGGCCTTAAGCTCATCCAGAGTGTTGGGTCTTGCGTATCTCAACTTTCTCTTCACAATATCCCACAGATTCTCTATGGGGTTCAGGTCAGGAGAGTTGGCAGGCCAATTAGGCACAATAATACCATGGTCAGTAAACCATTTACCAGTGGTTTTGGCACTGTGAGCAGGTGCCAGGTCGTGCTGAAAAATGAAATCTTCATCTCCATAAAGCTTTTCAGCAGATGGAAGCATGAAGTGCTCTAAAATCTCCTGATAGCTAGCTGCATTGACCCTGCCCTTGATAAAACACAGTGGACCAACACCAGCAGCTGACATGGCACCCCAGACCATCACTGACTGTGGGTACTTGACACTGGACTTCAGGCATTTTGGCATTTCCCTCTCCCCAGTCTTCCTCCAGACTCTGGCACTTTGAATTTTGAATGACATGTAAAAGTTGCTTTCATCCGAAAAAAGTAGTTTGGACCACTGAGCAACAGTCCAGTGCTGCTTCTCTGTAGCCCAGGTCAGGCGCTTCTGCCGCTGTTTCTGGTTCAAAAGTGGGTTCATGCTTCCATCTGCTGAAAAGGATATACAGTGGAGGAAATAATTATTTGACCCCTCACTGATTTTGTAAGTTTGTCCAATGACAAAGAAATGAAAAGTCTCAGAACAGTATCATTTCAATGGTAGGTTTATTTTAACAGTGGCAGATAGCACATCAAAAGGAAAATCGAAAAAATAACCTTAAATAAAAGATAGCAACTAATTTGCATTTCATTGAGTGAAATAAGTTTTTGAACCCTCTAACAATAAAAGACTTAATACTTAGTGGAAAAACCCTTGTTTGCAAGCACAGAGGTCAAACCTTATTTGTAATTGATGACCAAGTTTGCACACATTTTAGGAGGAATGTTGGTCCACTCCTCTTTGCAGATCATCTCTAAATCCCTAAGGTTTCGAGGCTGTCTCTGTGCAACTCTGAGCTTGAGCTCCCTCCATAGGTTTTCTATTGGATTAAGGTCCGGAGACTGACTAGGCCACTCCATGACCTTAATGTGCTTCTTCTTGAGCCACTCCTTTGTTGCCTTTGCTGTATGTTTTGGGTCATTGTCGTGCTGGAACACCCATCCACGACCCATTTTCAGTTTCCTGGCAGAGGGAAGTAGGTTGTCATTCAGGATTTCACGATACATGGCTCCGTCCATTTTCCCGTTAATGCGATTAAGTTGTCCTGTGCCCTTAGCAGAAAAACACCCCCAAAGCAAAATGTTTCCACCCCCATGCTTGACGGTGGGGACGGTGTTTTGGGGGTCATAGGCAGCATTTTTCTTCCTCCAAACACAGCGAGTTGAGTTAATGCCAAAGAGCTCTATTTTGGTCTCATCAGACCACAGCACCTTCTCCCAGTCACTCACAGAATCATTCAGGTGTTCATTGGCAAACTTCAGATTTGCCTGCACATGTGCCTTCTTGAGCAGGGGGACCTTGCGAGCCCTGCAGGATTTTAATCCATTGCGGTGTAATGTGTTTCCAATGGTTTTCTTGGTGACTGTGGTCCCTGCTAATTTGAGGTCATTCACTAACTCCTCCCGTGTAGTTCTAGGATGCTTTTTCACCTTTCTCAGAACCATTGACACCCTACGAGGTGAGATCTTGTGTGGAGCCCCAGAGCTAGGTCGATTGATGGTCATTTTGTGCTCCTTCCATTTTCGAACAATCGCACCAACAGTTGTCACCTTCTCTCCCAGCTTCTTGCTAATGGTTTTGTAGCCCATTCCAGCCTTGTGCAGGTCTACAATTTTGTCTCTGACATCCTTGGACAGCTCTTTGGTCTTTCCCATGTTGGAGAGTTTGGAGTCTGCTTGATTGATTGATTGATTCTGTAGACAGGTGTCTTTTATACAGGTGACTAGTTAAGACAGGTGTCCTTAATGAGAGTGACTAATTGAGTAGAAGTGTCTAACCACTCTGTGGGAGCCAGAACTCTTAATGGTTGGTAGGGGTTCAAAAACTTATTTCACTCAATGAAATGCAAATCAGTTGCTATCTTTAAGGTTATTTTTTCGATTTTCCTTTTGATGTGCTATCTGCCACTGTTAAAATAAACCTACCATTGAAATGATACTGTTCTGAGACTTTTCATTTCTTTGTCATTGGACAAACTTACAAAATCAGTGAGGGGGTCAAATAATTATTTCCTCCACTGTATATATATATATCCCTTGCCGTTACAAGAAACAATAGTCTTGATATGTAATAGGTTATCAAAGGGAAGCAAAAAAAGTTCAGGAAAGAAGGGGAGGAATAAGAACATTCATCTTGGACAACCAGAAATTCCCTAGAGACTCTTGCAAACGTCTAGGAAAAAGCACTTCTATGCACCATCACAAAGAACAAGATATATCCACACATGCCGTATGATAGTGATACTCCAGAACAGCTGTCCTTGTCCACCCACCATGTGTCAAATAAATCAATATGATATCACAATATTTAATTACTCAGTATATATCTAAAAATCATCTTAATATCTCTTCGCTAAATTAAATTCCTAATTATTCTGCTAAAATAATGTAGAGACATTAGTGAAGACAGTTTCAATGAAATACAAGGTGCAGGCTTGAGAATTGTTTGGAGTGGTGGAGACTTTGATGGCTGCAGACCAATAATTCATGGAATCTGGAGGCAAAGCAGAGGTTGGAGAAAGGGTGATGGTTCACTGGAGATGAAAGATCACGGGAGGGTTTCTTTAGGGTGGGATTGATTAATGAATGCAGATGAGAGGGAAAGGATAAAACTTTCAGTAAAGAGATTTATAACTCAGAGAATTATTATTCAGCTGACTTTCTTAATAACTATAAATAAAGCTAGCATTGCCATTCTTTATTGGTATAGAGTTTATAGCTGTAGTTGTTGAGGAAATACAAGAAAGTAAAAGTAAAATCCAGGGGTGGGAGGTACATTTCCTACAGATGGTGTAGGCTTCCAAATGAACAATATATACACTGTGCCACTCTGCTTGGGACACGAGTACCCATGTATGCGCCGCCGGTGATTTGGGCGCTGGAAGAGCATGACGCTCTCCCTGCTTCTGCAAAACTCCCTGGTGGTGTTAAATACTATTCCCCCTCCGAATTGTCACAACTCGGAGGGAGGGCAACTGTCAGAGACCCAAATTACCCTTACACGCCGTGCACAGTATTACATTACTGCTATGGGTGCCTAGTTTCACCGCTCGGCGCTGAGCACCATGCACCGAAACAAACTGCTTCATTGGGACACAAGTAACAATGACGCCACATGCCATTAGTATGTTGTTTAGAACAACAGTGGCAAAGATAGCTAATAAACTGCATAGCACATAGGCAGAATCCCCCCTCAGACCAGGGCCGGTGCAGTGTCTAGGGACAGGCACAATTTGAGAAACCAGAATATCTGCAGGTATCCTGCAGCTCCCAGCACTGCCCCCTTTCTTTCCCTGCTACAGTTGACTATGGATGGAGCAGCAGCATGTGTACAAAGCATGGAGCAGCTCTGGGGAATTTAACGGAGTCAGGTATGAGCACAGCCCTGTGCCCTGCTGTGTGAATCCTTCACTTTCCCCTTAATTACCAATCTGTATCCAAACTGCTCCTGATCGATCCCGTTGTCAGTCAGTCAGAAAATTGCATTATGTGTACCCAGCATGATGTCCTACCATATTATTATACTGTATTGTGCTTGGCTGAGGGAGACCTTTCAGGAATCCCCCCCCCCCCCTTGAAAATCCTGGGTTTGCCCCTGTAGCAGTAACAGTACCCCATTGTAAGGGCTCCATAAAACTAGCTCCCCTACAAGCAGCACAAATTAAAAAAAAATTATGTTTAGTCAGTGCTAGGTTTGTGCTCATTCGTGCTGCAGACATTTGTGATGTTTGTTTTGAAGATAATAGGAAAAATAAAGATTTGTGCTGCTTTTGTTTGGAAAATAATCCCATGTTTTTTCCAGACAATGACATCGCCCAGCTTTCCTACAACAGCTTAACCCCCCTGGCGGTACGCAGTTTCCGATGCTGTGTCCGCGGGAGGATTTTTTTAAATAAACATAGTTTTAAATGCCTAAGCTAGCACTTCGCTAGCTAAATATTCCCCCAAGCCCTCCGGCACTCCTCTGATCCTCCCGATCACCGCCGGTAATATTTACCCATCCGCGATCCCGCGAGAGCCGCAGCGAGAGCCGCAGCTTCAGTATCTAGCTTCGATTGTCACTATGGCGATACGTCATGACGTCATGCGCAGTCCCGATCCTCCCCATAGAGAAGCCTGGAGCTGATTGGGAGGCTGCGCCATTGCGAGATCCCTGGGGGGTATGTATTGCGGCGGTGATCGGGGGGGACCGGAGGCACTTGGGAGGCATATTTAGCTAGCGAAGTGCTAGCTTAACCATCTGCAACAAATTTCATTTAAAAATATACTCCGGGGGACATGCGATCCTCTCCGGCGGAGAGCCCGAACGTAGGTCTGGCTTACCGCCAGGGAGGTTAAGGACATTGGTGTTCAGTGGTAGAGTCTCCCTGGCTGCCTGTTTTATCACACTTGGGTTAAATGGGAGTCTATGGTAATGCCTACTAAAGACTCAAAAAACATCATAGATATTTGTGAGTATTTGCCAATACTTCACATAAAAAAGCTGTTACAGAGATTGAGGCTCACTGTTAGCCCTTGCATTAGTGATAAAAGTGTGGGTTTTCCAAGAATGCCCGGTCTAAGTGGTCACTGATCTTCACTAGAGTGTCCTGCAGGGGGAAATTGGGCAATGGGCAGACAATAAACAGACATAGTCCTTTTCCAGACAGAATATCACGGCAGACAGTGGTCAGAGCAAAGGGTTCAGGCAAACAGATCAGGTCATGTTGAGGTCACCACAAACACAGAAGATAAGAATGGCCCGGGTCTCTCAGGAGATCCAGGAGTCATAGCCACTGGTGCAGGAGGACCTGCCTGTCCCTGCACCAGCGGCTATGACTCCTGCATCTCCAGAGTGCCTTACCTAGACTGAGTCTGTGGTTGACTTGGTTTCTTTAGACCCATTCTTATCTGTGGTTGTCACAGACCACATGCCTGGGCAATTGGTGTGCACATGGACACGAGACCCGGTAAATCCACACAATTCCCATAAGGAACTCAACCCTCAGCGGATGCTTATCCAACGATTTCCATTTATTGAAGTGTTACAAAGAGAATACACAGCATCACTACCAGTACAACGTTTCGGGCGAGGTGCCCTTTCTCAAGTGCTCGAAGTTTCACACAGGAATAACACATTTATAAAACCATTAAGGCCTGGTTGATGGATAGACTGGGGACGCAGTCGCCAGGGGGCTTAAATGAGGACTTCAGCCTCAGGTGTTTTTTATAGAATTAGCTGTTCATAGGGTTAAAATGCAATAGGTATTGGTCCCACCCCCTTATGTAAGGTGTGGTTAGGTATAATGGTTTTATAAATGTGTTATTCCTGTGTGAAACTTCGAGCACTTGAGAAAGGGCACCTCGCCCGAAACGTTGTGCTGGTAGTGATATGCTGTGTATACTCTTTGTAACACTTCAATAAATGGAAATCGTTGGATAAGCATCCGCTGAGGGTTGAGTTCCTTATGGGAATTGTGTGGATTGACTGGATTTTAGGAGGATTGGTGACCCTTCCTGCCATAGGAACTCCCCATGATATAAAGTACTGCCTGAAGCCCGCAGACACCCCTATGCACACGAGACCCGGTACACATGAACACATTAATACATGTGCTTATCCTGCATAATGTACCCTCATACAACCAGGATGCCACAAAGCCCCATGCAAACCATCACAACACCCCTTGCTGATAGTATTACTCTGCCATTTGACAAGCTACAGCAAACGCAAAGAAAATGTAGTTCAGACATGATACAAGTGTTCCTATAGATGCCAAGAAACAACTGGTTGTGTTTCCATAGCACCTGAAATGAACACATGCGTGAACAAGCCATTCAATTCCCAATTTTCGAGGCCACTGAGGAGGCCAGTCTTAGTGATAACATGCCCAATTATAGTGATTCAAATCACAGTAGGGTGTGGACAGGTCAGGATTTAGACTAAAATAATTCCATATTGTAGCTTTGAAAATGATTGTATGTTACACTAGAGCTATAACTCCTAGCTATTCTAACAGTACATTGAGAATCAATTTTGTATAAACAGTATGTTAGCAATTAGTATTGTTATTAAAATATTTTAGCTTTTGCATACATGGATCTGCCTTTCAAGATTTCTTACCTTCAAAAAGATGATGTACAGTATCTAAAACATTTAACAAATGTTGTTCAGCAAATACCCGTGTAACCTAGGGATACATCATAACGGAACCCAGACTATACACTTGCGTTATGCTATACACCATAACTTTTATTATGCTAGGCCACGGTTTAAACAGGAATAAATAGAAGTTATAAAAACCTGCTATACGTTTTTAATTTAAAGCAGACCCGAACTCATGCACAGCACAAAGTAAAAAGTCTTTATTCCATAGTTGCTGAAGAAATTTACTTCTCTCTGTTCTGTGTTAGTTGAGCCAGATCAACCTGTCTAATTCGTTCTTACTATCAGCTGTGAATAAACTGCAGGAGCTCTGCTGAGGCAGCTCTCCCAATACAGTAAACAATGAGGCTTAACCATTTCAGTGCTACCTGCAAACGTGAAACCAAGTTAAAACTTCAGGGGTTTTTTTGTTGTTTTTTTTCAGGATTTCCATAAATTTTAATGAAGATTTTTTTTCCATAAAGGTTATCATGTTGTTGCTAATCTTTTAGTACAGAGAGGAAGTTCTGAGCTTAGTTACATTTTAACTACTTATGGCTGCAGTATAAATATATTTATGACATTTCCCATAATGGATAAACTCTATATGGTGTGATATGAGAGATTGATTTATTATGGCTGTAGAACAGCAGACATTTTCCAACTGTCTGCTATTAGGAGGCAAAAGCTTGCTGCCCTTGCCTGAGTCATATCAGAACACAGTGATATGGCAGAAAAGGGTACATTTGCAGTGTACAGTACATATTTACTTAACAAGATGTGCAGTACAACTTTGCTTTGATCCATAAGGCTCTTGTTTGTCTGTGTGTAGCCTATCAGCAAATATTTATCTGTACAGTGCTATTATTTTTATTTATATTGTGCCAACAACTAACACTGTACAATGTACAAAAACATACACTAATCGGGAGCATAGTTACATGAGCAGTTGAACATACTAAACAATCAGGACAACTAGTACAGAGACATACAAATGATGTGTCGTTTGCAAAACACCAATACTGAAGGATGTTCATTTTATAAAATGCAAAGAAACACAAGAGAGAGGCCACTGCCATGGCTAGCTTACAATCTAGGGGGCAGTGAGCTTTAAGTTATAGCTATAGCATATTATAGGCTTGTTTGAACACGTGTCTTGAGGGTACTTTTGAAAATTTCCAGTCTTGTATCAAGACGAACAGGATGTTGGAAAGAGTTCCAAAGGAGAGGTGACACTTGTGAGAAGTCCTGGATGCGAGAGTGAGAGTTGGTGATTATGACTAATCTGGGCAACAAGTGGGTCTCTTCGGAGGAGTGAAGACTCTGGGAGGGATGATATATAGAGATTAATAAGGAAATGTGTGGAGGGGATAGCCTATGTAGAGCTTTGAATGATAGTGTTAGGAGATTGAAGTGGATCCTTTGGGTGATTGGCAGTCAATGGAGGGATTGGCAAAGAGCGTCAGCATCAGAGAAGGGGGAGGAGAGGTGGGTGAGATGAGCAGCAGAATTCAGTAGGGATTGGAGAAGTGCCATTTTTTTTAGTAGACCACAAAGTAGGGTGTTACAGTAATCAAGAAAGGAAATGATAAGAGCATGTACAAGTATTTTAGTAGCCTAAAAAATCGCCAAGCGCAATCGCAATTAGTGAGTGGCTAAAAGTCCTTCAACTGGAAGTTTCAAGGTCTCCTGGGACTTGACCTTGAAAAAAACACAATGCAATCTCATTGCGCTCTTGTATGTGATTGCACCGCTTTGTACAGTTCATCACGGTTTTCAGTATTTTTAAAAGGGCTTTGCCATTGAAAAACACATGCGGTTATAAAAATGCAGCCAGTGTGTACAGGCCCTTAGGCTACGTTCATAGTGGTGTGGTATAATAATCGCATTGTATGTGGGTTTTTGCATCGCAATGCATCACCTATGCGATGTTCACATTGTGCTGTGGTATAATGGTGTGCGACTTCATAACGTTCTCGCAAAACGCACGTTAACAGTTGCAGTGAAGCACACTTCATTTACTGTAAGCTTCACTGTATATGACACAACATGTGGATAATGTGCGGCATGGCTTTCTAGTTTCGTTCCATGGCGTACCTGCTTTTACAGGAAACGCAATGCCCACTTTTAGCTGTATTGCAGAAAGTTCACAGTTAACAGGCTGAAAAAAGAAAAATACAGTGGAATTCTGAGATAAACTTGTGCTATGTTAGCGTACCTTTTAAAGTAATATTTTTCCTAAGCTAGAAAGTGAAAGCTACATTATAAAAAGCATGAATTTGAAACAGCAGACTAAAACAACTGGGCAAATCTCTGATCAACAGGTAGAACCAGTGAAAGGTCAGCTTTTAAAGAATTCAAAAGTGTTAAAAGTTTTTAGTAATTTTCTACCAAATGTGTTAAGAAGCCTACAATGGTGTTGACAACCACACAATCCATACTGTTTTGGTATATATTTATTTTTCTTGAACTTACAAAACTTACTTGCCAAATCAGTTAGAATTTTAAAATGTCAAAGTTTAATGTATAATTTCCCTGCCAGAAATATACATTGCATACTGTACTTTTTAATAACTATTTTTAAAAACTAAACAAAATTAAGAGTGTAGGAAAATGATGATTTAAAGTGGAAGATTAAAGCCTAACCAAAATGGTTTGTGCAAAAAGAGGTAGGAACATTTGTAAGTTTAAAGGATACCTAAGGACACCTTCCTTTTTAACAATATCAGTTGCCTGGCTGTTCTACTAATCATCTGTCTCTTATGCTAGGTACACACCATACAATTTTCTGGCAGATTTACATGCCAGATCGATTATTTCCAACATGTCAGATTTTTCGATTTTCCGATCGTTTTTTAATCATTTTTTCAATCTATTTTGTAATCAATGTTCATTAAACCGAGTGAAATTCGATTAAAAAATGATTAAAAGACTATCGGAAAATCAAAAATTCTATTGAAATTCAGATTGGACATGTTGGAAATAATCGATCTGGCAGGTAAAGCTGCCAGAAAATTGTATTGTGTGTATCCAGCATAATACTTTTAGCCATACACCCTCAACAAGCATGCAGATAAGATGTTTCTGACTGATGTCTGACTGGGTTAGCTGCATGCTTGTTTCAGGTGTGATCCATAGACTACTGCAGCCAAAGACAGGACTACCAGGAAAATTGTATTTATTAAAAGGAAATAAATATGGCAGACTCCATATCCCTCTCAGTTAATGTGTCCTGTAATTACCGTGTTCCCATTTGAGAGACATGCTTCTCTTTCTACAGTTAGTGTCACGAGATGGAGTAAGAGAATCTCTCCAACAGAGACATGTACAGCAATAAAAACCTGATAAGGGGAGAAGGAAGTTACTCTTCCTCATTCAAAAGATGAAATATTTTCACCGCTATGGGTGGGCAAGGGGGGACATGTGTCCCCAGGCGCAGCACTGTGAGGGTGCTCAGCACAGCCGCTGCACTCCTAAGTGCATGAGAGGCAGCTCACTGGCTGCCCAAAGTGCCTCTTCTTCTCTTCCTCCCTCTGCAGAGGAGTGCAGAAACTTTAGCAGCAGAAAAAGGGAGCACATCTAGCTACATAAACGGGGAAGGGAGGCACATCTGGCTATCTAAAGAGGGGCACATCTGGCTATTTAAAAGGGGCACATCTGGCTATCTAAATGGGGGAAAGGGGGGGCACATCTATCTATCAATCTTGCAATCTTGTTAGTTTGAACACAACCGTGATGTGAGTAAGCAGGTCAGTTTGATCCACTACACCCATGATAACAATGGCGATGAATTGGGACTAGATACCATATGACTTACAAGCACCTGCATCATTGAAGGTACCTGTTATTGGTATAAAAGAGGAAAGAGGCGCCCGATGACAGATAAAACTGTGGTAAAAATAAATGATAAAGGGGAGGTGGATTACCTCAATACCGGCACATTCATACACATATGAAGTTTAATTATGCATAATTAATCTTTATATGTGTATGAGTGTATCGTTATTGAGGTAAGCCACCTCTCCATTTATTATTTTTGCTGTTTTTAACACAATTGTATTTGTCATTTGGTGCCTCTCCCCACCCCCACATGCTGTTCAGCTTTTCACCCTCCTTTTAAGGAGTGTACTCTGGTACAAAGTGGTTCTGCCACTGATAGGTCCTTTGTTGTTTTGACAAAAGTGGGACCGGATCCAGTTCCAGCTGGTCACCCGAGTGGAGTCGGGTTTATAAATCTCCACCTGCTTTCACTTGTTGGTTGCCCCCTGTGCAATCTTCCTTTGCGAGTACCACAACCTTTTTTTTTTTACACTTGGCATTGAAATTGTGATGTACTGCACCAATTGGGCTCCCATAGTTTCTGTGTTCTTTTTAGGACGTTGATCGCCCTCTACAACTGTTATTGGTATGATCATCAACACCAAGAAGTTATTGACTGCAGGATAGACAGGGAGCTGGTCTTTGATGCCAAAGGTTAGTGTTATGGGACAAGGTAGGGGGAGGATAGCTTTAGTTGTTGGGGTTAAACGGTGGTGGCTAGGTACTAGGAAAGGGTAAATATTGAGGAGTTTAGGGCCAGGCATCAATGTGCAGCCAAAATTAAGATGGTAGGTTAGTATTAGGCCTTGTTCACTCTACGTGCATTACATTATGTGTACATTGTGATGAAAAATGGACACAAGATATTACCGATATTCTATTATCTTCTGCTACGTTTAGTAGAATATTGGTAATGTTACTGATATTCTACAATCGTCCTATGTTGTCCTATTTTCACACTAACCTCTCCTGCTTCTATGCCAGTAAATGTGACTATTCATTCCCATGTTCACGGGAATGTAGGGACCTGGTGTTAGGTACACATCATACAATTTTCTGTTAGATTTACCTGCCAGTTAGATTTTTTCCAACATGTTGGAAAAAAATCTATCTGGCAGGTAAATCTAACAGAAAATTGTATGATGTGTACCTAGCATAAAGGCAACAAAAAGTTGAATTTACAGCAGCAACAAACATTACTTATAGAACACATTTTCAATCAAGGTTTGCTTTGAGACTGGAGCAATAAATTGAGGCTGCCTCCTCCTGCCTCACTTAGCTGCTCCCATTGGCCAACTGCTAATAATCTTGCATCAACCTGGAATTATTGGAGTAACATTGACCATCTTAACTAGTAAGGCCCCATTCACACTAGAGTGGTTTGCTGGCGATTTCGGCAAAATGCTCAAACGCTAGAGCTTTTGAAAGCGCTAGTGCTAGAATACCCTATCGGTCCATTCTTAACGCAAATCGCCAAACGCAAATGTGTAGCCTGCACCATTTTCAGGCGATTTCCCGGCTATCGCGTTTCAGTGCTATAGAAGCGCTAAACGCCATCGCGGGAACATCTCTGCCGTGTCAAGTGATTTTTCTGCATTAAATCATGGAAAAAATCACTCCCACAAAACGTCGGCGGTAATCGCCGCCGTTTTGCGCTTTTAAGTATGAATGGGGCCTAACAGTTGGCCAATGGGAGCTGCTCAGGAAGAAGGGAAGGTGTGAGTGTGACTCTACAAACAGCTGGACACAGACTTATATTAAGCAATCTCTGTAGGCAGCTAGCTGACTCAGGAGTCTGGAAATAACAGAAGAAGCGGATTCTTTGTACAACAGACGCAAGTTTAAAGTGGACGTGAACTCAGAACTTCCTCTCTGCTCTGAAAGATTAGCAACAGCATAATAACCTTTGCAGAAAAACATTTGTTGTAGCCCACAGAACTGCTGCAATAAATCTGCAGACTATCTACTTCCTGCTTTCATGGAAGCAGACAAAGGGGTTAACATCCTGTGTTTACAAATGAGATAAACAGAGGAACACCAAGAGCCCCAATAGTGTAGTATGTATTGACAAAGGGGGTAATGACAAAGAGTAATAGTTGTTATACTCACAAACATGGGTCACCAATAGGCAACCACTGTAAAGGCAGGTGGGGAGATTATTCTGACCCCACTCAGGAATAAGAAGTCGCACTCTGTAGATAGTAGAAAGGGTCGCAACCCTCCACCAAGGGTGGATACAATATTATATAAGAGAGAACAGAGGCGCCAAAAGGATAAAAGGGGTTTTAAAGGAGTTTAAAAGCCAAAACTTGGTAATTTAGAGGAGGCAGTGGTGGACTTACCCCCTCCAAGCAGACACAACACGACTGTACATTCAGTCTATTTATTAACGAACTCCAGATAAAACAAAGCAACGAGTTTCACGGGTCAGCGCCCGCTTCCTCAGGCAATAGAAAAAGGAGTTACAGCATCTAGCAAAACAAACGACACTCAGCGCCTCTTCCAAATGCAATATTGCGGCACAAAATTTCAAGTTTTTACAGAGATTTGCAACTCCCGTTCACTAGAACGAGAATCACAATGCAATCTGCCCCAAAAGGCTGTATGCAGTGACTGAGATTTATTCAAATCGCAAACGCTGCAGTGAGAATGATCAGGGCCGGTTCTCTCATGAAGCAAGGTGAAGCATTTGTATCAGGCGGCAGAGATTACAGGGGCAGCATTTTTGTACTGTGCTTACACAACAGCATGCAGTCAGAGTAGGAAGAGAACAAGAATCACAGGCAGCCAGTTGCTAATGTGTTGAGCTGCAGCATGTCATGTGAGAACATTAAATGAAACAGAGTAAATTGTCGGGTGCTGTGCGATCATTACAAATCAAGGAAGGGGGGGAGGGTGCATCCTCACAAGTTTGCCTCAGGCAGCAAAAAGTCTAGAACCGGCCCTGAGAATGATCCCATAGGCATAGATTAGTCACAGTGCTTCGCTGATTGCCGGCGAATAGCAAAGCACTGAAAAACACCCTAGTGTGAAACAGCCCCTAGAAAAGGTTCTTGTAGTGGGAACCAGTCCTGAGATGGTCTATTTTTTTGGGGGTGGGGATTTGGTATAATAATACATTTATCTTGAAGGAATCCGAACCAATTACAAACTTGCGGATCAGCTGGGTAAATGAAACATATGATATAATTAACACTTGTACCGGGATATTTCACTCAAGTACACAGACTGTTTCCCGTTTTTTGTTTTTTTACATTTTTTTTTTAGCAATAAAATTTAAGAATTAAGCTTCATCGATAACATCACTGAGGATGGAAGCCAAGGAAACATCAAATTAATGAGCACTAAGCCTGACCTATTATAGTTGTCAATTCCACCTTTCGACTTTTGTAGTAATATTAGCTTACTGTGCAATTGCCATAATATGAATGGTTATTGTGGACAGACAACAGGTGTAGCAATAGTCAGCTGTGAGCACATCTGAGTCATCCCTGAGTCACAGCTCCTTGCATCCTTCCTGGTACTTCTGCTCACTGAACAATAAGAGTCTGTGCTTCAGCTATGTATACCTACCTCAGGGAGAAACTGACCGTGAACATCAGAGTTCACTTTGGAGTGTAGAGAATTTGATCAATCGTATTTACAGTCATATTTTTCTGTCATACGTGTAGTCCTCTGCATCCCAGTGATTGTTGTGAGGGAACAATACAAAACTCCGGATGCCGGCTTTAAGGCCCATACACACGTCGGACTTTTCCGAACGACGGGTCGTTTGAACGTCCCGTCGTTCAGTCGTCCGCACGCCAAATCGGGCGTGTGTACAAGCGGATCCGGCGGATCGCTCAAAACCAGTCTTATCACCCGAACGACAGTCTGTACACACGCCCGATTTAGCGTGCGGACGACTGAACGACGGGACGTTCAAACGACCCGTCGTTCGGAAAAGTCCGACGTGTGTATGGGCCTTTACTTCAAATTGAAATGTATAACTGGAAACATGCATCATGCATGACTTAAAAACAAAAATGTAAATTTGTATTTTTACAAGCATGCGTAAAGTCTCTTGTAATGTATGGCTCATCATGTTTTTTTTTTAATTCTCTTTTTCTTTTTCTAGTCCACTTTATACATGGCATTTTGCAGTTGCTATCTGTGGATCATTGATTTCTGTCTAGGTATTTAATGTACAGTACTCTTTCTATGTGCTTTTTTGCATAATGTCTGTATGTATATATATATATATATATATATATATATATATATATATATATATATATATATATATATTTTATTATTTTTTTTTGAGCATTTAACGACGCAAGTCAGGAAGTGAACTCTTTGATCTGGATCTATTTATTTTTAAAAATGCGAACGCAATCGCTCCACAAATCGGTTTTGTGAGCGTTTTTCCTTCCATTGAGGCGAAATCGCCTCAAAAATGGCTCAAGCAGCACTTTACAAAGTGGAACGCAAACGAGCCGCTCATATGTAAACTATCTCATACAGAACCATTGTGTAAGTGCTTTCAGGGCAATAAATCTTTGTTACATTAAATTAAGTCTGTCCTTTGTCTATTCTTAATTTGTTTTGAATTGCTGCATTTCAACATTAATACAGAATGTATAGTAAGTATACAGTGCGGGTATAGTACTGTTTTTAACATTGACTCTCAAGTAACCAGAAACAACACTTATCCGGATCAGCCAATCCCCGCAGGTGCCAGATAATAGGGGTTTTGCTGTATAATGCCTAGGACCCTCTGAATGGAGCGATTGCATGATTTCATGTGAAAAGCGCTTGTTAACGTAATTACCAGCGCTTTGTATGGCGAACGCAATTAGCGTATTTTTTGTTTGTAGGTAGTAAAATCACTGTATAATCGCTTTTGTACAATTGCAAAGTGATATACAGCAATGCTATACTTTGTGTTGGAGTGGAAATGCTCCAAAAATGCTGCAGGACTCCTGTGGGTTGACCTCCATCCACTTTCATTAGCCTAGCACTTTTGGAATCACCGGCAATTCCGAACATGGCTGAAAGCACTTCTGTGGCTTCTAGAGTTTACTTTTATATTACATTCATATTATGTCAGGTTTAATAAGCAATTGCACTCCACATACTATCAGTATTAATAAGTAGTGACCATTGAATATGACTGTTTTGACATAATTCCAAATGTCACTTTTTTGCACAAATGAAAATACATGGACTCTCTACACTCCCCTACACTTGCAGACAGGTGTGCAATGCTGATCCTGCCTGCTCCAGTGTCGGGTCCACCTTTCATCCTAAGCTGCAGCAGCCTGATCTCTGCTTCCTGGTACCAAATTCTCACTCAGCATGTGTGGAGACTCAGACACAGATTGTGTGGCTGCAGCAGGGGATGAAATGTGGACTGGGCTCTAGAGGTGACAGGCTCCAGCTGCACCAGGATCATACACCACTGCTGTGCCTGTCTGCAAGTCTGAGTGTGTTAGGGGTAGGAAATGCCAAGAGACTTTCAGGGGTGTACAGGACAGGGCACTCAGAGAGGGGAGGGAAGAAAATATAGAGTGTGTTTGTGCCCTTCCCCCGGTGGATAATAGGCATTTTACATTACGGTAAGTTCAGATTCAGATGACAGTATATCTACGCCCCCGGGGACTTAGCTTCAGGAGCATAAATATACCTGGCTGGGATCACCACTGCATTCTCATCACCAGTGGTTAGTAAAATGATTGGTGAATGGGAAAACATGGTCCCATTCACTGATCAAAGTGCCTGTGATCAATGATCATCGGCATCAATGAGATGCCTGTGGTTATTGAAAGTAAACACATACACACTATTTCCTGTGTACTGTTAACACTGTTACTGCTAAATAAATGGGGAACATCTAGTGGCCAAATAATAAAAGTATACCTACATACACCAAATTGAATAAAATGTCCTATTAATTAAGCCCTTATCTCTCCCCGTCTCCCATAGTTACCAAAATAAAACACTTGTATAAAAAATTAAAAAAATATGTACTGTATGTCATGAGGGTATATTACTGTTCCTTTTGCAAATAAGAGCTTGTAATTAGTGACGGATGCAAAACTGAAAAACTAATTTTCAGATAAAATATTGTAATAACTGGGACAAATGAGCAAATAACATTTGTGGATTTTAATTACAGTAGCACTTTTAATTTTAACACTATAATAGGTGAAAATTGAGAAATAATTATTTTTTTTCCAATTTTGTCTCATTATTCCCATTAAAATGCATTTAGCATAAAATAATTCTTAGAAAAAATACCACCCATAAAAAAAGCCTAATTGGTGGTGAAAAAAACAAGATAATTTCAGTGTGATAAAAAGTGATAAAGTTATTGGTGAATACATGAGGAGTGCAGAAATGTGAAAATTACCCTAGTGGTGAACTGGTTAAAGGGCCATACACACGGGCTAACTGATGTTGTCTGTCGGAGATTGGGACCAGATCCCTCGGGCAACATCGCTGGACCAGAGAATACAGACACATCAGCTGGCAATACACACATGTCAGCTGGGAAGGCGGTGGGACAACAGGGTGTGCTAATGTGATGGCACATTGCACAGACAAAGCAACTGGCCGTCGCCTTGCTAACTTGATCCGCTGGGCGTATTGCTAGCAAAACGGCGGTCTTCCACCAGGGGCTGTTGTACACATGCCAGGTTATTGGCTGAGGCAGTTGTTATCAGCCACCTCAGTCTTGCCTGTGTATGCAGCTTAAGAGGTAGAATGATGGCTGCAATCATTATGAGGAGGCGGTGGGAATAGTGGTCACATTTTTTATGATGGAGATAATGGCTGCATTTTTTGATGAGGCGAGTAGGGAGTTTTAGTGGCTATACTCAGGTGGGTGGGGGGACCTTACTTGCTGCGAGAGAGCTATTCAGGAGAGAGGGGGTTGAACTGGTCACATTTTGGTATGAGGCAGGGATGTATCTCTCTCCCATTCCAGACCCACTTGTATCCTGCAGTGTATTTTGCAGAGTAGCAGAGCACTACGGAACTGCTGCCAGTGGCGGGTGCATGCTCCTTCACATCCTTCCCTCTGAAAACAAAAGATGGTTGGTAAGTCTTTTCAGAAGTGACATGACAAATGGATTACTTCTACATGTCTACACACATAGGTACATAGTTATTTGGGTTGAAAAAAGTGCAACACCAGCCTGCACCCTTACATATCTCTGTTGATCCAGAGGAAGGCGAAAAACTCTTACAAGGCATGACACTGCCTGCTGATATTAAAATAGGACACTTACTGTATATAGTGTATGTAGTATATACTAAGTGAATGTAACATAATTAACATATTGTTACTTTTGATGAAAAAAAGGAGAATTACTTAAACATAAATTAAATAAATAACATACATATTAAACTACAAATATTCTTTAAGGCAGATATATCCAGTTTCAGTCCTTAAAGGGAAGGTCCAAGCAAAATAAAAAAATGAGTTTCACTTACCTGGGGCTTCTACCAGCCCCATGCAGCCATCCTGTGCACTCGTAGTCACTCACTGCTGCTCCAGTCCCCCGCTGGCAGCTTGCCGACCTCGGAGGTCGGCGGGCCGCATTGCGTACATTTTTACACATTCCCGCTAGTGCAGGAACATTAACACATACATTTTTACGCATTACTGGTTCAATGCGTAAAAATTTACGCATTGACCCAATTTACGCATCTACCAGCCCCATGCAGCCATCCTGTGCCCTCGTAGTCACTCACTGGAGCAGCAGTGAGTGACTACGAGGGCACAGGATGGCTGCATGGGGCTGGTAGAAGCCCCAGGTAAGTGTAACTCATTTTTTTATTTTGCTTGGACCTTCCCTTTAAGGGACGAGATCCTCACACATTTTTGACACAGCTCAAATGAATCAATGGGACTGAATCAGGAATTGTGTGGTTCATCAAGTAGCACACATTTCTCAGTCCATCCTACACACCAGCATGGATATAGCCCTTAACCACTTAAGGACTGCAGTCATAAAACCCCTTAAGGACCCGAGCCTTTTTTTCCATTCGGACCACTGCAGCTTTCACGGTTTATTGCTCAGTCATACAACCTACCACCTAAATGAATTTTACCTCCTTTTCTTGTCACTAATACAGCTTTCTTTTGGTGCTATTTGATTGCTGCTGCGAGTTTTACTTTTTATTATATTCATCAAAAAAGACATGAATTTTGTCAAAAAAATGACTTTTTTAACTTTCTGTGCTGACATTTTTCAAATAAAGTAAAATTTCCTATACATTTGAGCACGAAAGTTATTCTGCTACATGTCTTTGATAAAAAAAAAAAAACATTCAGTGTATATTTATTGGATTGGGTAAAAGTTATAGCGTTTACAAACTATGGTGCAAAAAGTGAATTTTCCCATTTTCAAGCATCTCTGACTTTTCTGCGCACCTGTCAGGTTTCATGAGGGGCTAAAATTCCAGGATAGTACAAATACCCCCCAAATGACCCCAGTTTGGAAAGAAGACATCCCAAAGTATTCAGTGAGAGGCATGGTGAGTTCATTGAAGATTTTATTTTTTGTCACAAGTTAGCGGAAAATGACACTTTGTGACAGGAAAAAAAAAAAAAAAGTTTCCATTTCTTCTAACTTGCGACAAAAAAAAATGAAATCTGCCACGGACTCACTATGCTCCTCTCTGAATACCTTGAAGTGTCTACTTTCCAAAATGGGGTCATTTGTGGGGTGTGTTCACTGTCCTGGCATTTTGAGGGGTGCCTAATTGTAAGCACCCCTGTAAAGCCTAAAGATGCTCATTGGACTTTGGGCCCCTTAGCGCAGTTAGGCTGCAAAAAAGTGCCACACATGTGGTATTGCCGTACTCAGGAGAAGTAGTATAATGTGTTTTGGGGTGTATTTTTACACATACCCATGCTGGGTGGGAGAAATATCTCCGTAAATGACAATTTTTTTATTTTTTTTACACACAATTGTCAATTTATAGAGATATTTCTCCCACTCAGCATGGGTATGTGGAAAAATACACCCCAAAACACATTATACTACTTCTCCTGAGTACGGCGATACCACATGTGTGGCACTTTTTTGCACCCTAACTGCGCTAAGGGGCCGAAAGTCCAATGAGTACCTTTAGGATTTCACAGGTCATTTTGAGAAATTTCGTTTCAAGACTGCTCCTCACGGTTTAGGGCCCCTAAAATGCCAGGACAGTATAGGAATCCCACAAATTACCCCATTTTAGAAAGAAGACACCCCAAGGTATTCCATTAGGAGTATGGTGAGTTCATAGAAGATTTTTTTTTTTGTCACAAGTTAGCGGAAATTGATTTTAATTGGTTTTTTTCACAAAGTGTCATTTTCCGCTAACTTGTGACAAAAATAAAATCTTCTATGAACTCACCATACTCCTAACGGAATACCTTGGGGTGTCTTCTTTCTAAAATGGGGTCATTTGTGGGGTTCCTATACTGCCCTGGCATTTTAGGGGCCCTAAACCGTGAGGAGTAGTCTTGAAACCAAATGTCGCAAAATGACCTGTGAAATCCTAAAGGTACTCATTGGACTTTGGGCCCCTTAGCGCACTTAGGGTGCAAAAAAGTGCCACACATGTGGTACCGCCGTACTCAGGAGAAGTAGTATAATGTGTTTTGGGGTGTATTTTTACACATACAGATGCTAGGTGGGAGAAATATCTCTGTAAATGACAATTATTTGATTTTTTTTACACACAATTGTCCATTTACAGAGAGATTTCTCCCACCCAGCATGGGTATGTATAAAAATACACCCCAAAACACATTATACTACTTCTTCTGAGTACGGCGATACCACATGTGTGACACTTTTTTGCAACTTAGGTGCGCTAAGGGGCCTAACGTCCTATTCACAGGTCATTTTGAGGCATTTTTATTCTAGACTACTCCTCAAGGTTTAGGGCCCCTAAAATGCCAGGGCAGTATAGGAACCCCACAAGTGACCCCATTTTAGAAAGAAGACACCCCAAGGTATTCCGTTAGGGGTATGGTGAGTTCATAGAAGATTTTATTTTTTGTCACAAGTTAGTGAAAAATGACACTTTGTGAAAAAAAAACTATAAAAATCCAATTTCCGCTAACTTTTGACAAAAAATAAAATCTTCTATGAACTCATCATACACCTAACAGAATACCTTGGGGTGTCATATTTCTAGAATGGGGTCATTTGTGGGGTTCCAATACTGCCCTGGCATTTTAGGGGCCCTAAACCGTGAGGAGTAGTCTTGAACCCAAATGTCTCAAAATGACCTGTGAAATCCTAAAGGTACTCATTGGACTTTGGGCCCCTTAGCACAGTTAGGCTGCAAAAAAGTGTCACACATGTGGTATCGCCGTACTCAGAAGAAGTAGTATAATGTGTTTTGTGGTGTATTTTTACATATAACCATGCTGGGTGGGAGAAATATCTCTGTAAATGACACATTTTTTATTTTTTTTTACACACAATTGTCCATTTACAGAGAGATTTCTCCCACCCAGCATGGGTATGTGTAAAAATACACCACAAAACACATTATACTACTTCTCCTGAGTATGGCGATACTACATGTGTGACACTTTTTTGCAGCCAAGGTGCGCTAAGGGGCCCAACGTCCTATTCACAGGTCATTTTGAGGCATTTGTTTTCTAGACTACTCCCCACGGTTTAGGGCCCCTAAAATGCCAGGGCAGTATAGGAACCCCACAAGTGACCCCATTTTAGAAAGAAGACACCCCAAGGTATTCCGTTAGGGGTATGGTGAGTTCATAGAAGATTTTATTTTTTGTCACAAGTTAGTGAAAAATGACACTTTGTGAAAAAAACAATAAAAATCCAATTTCCGCTAACTTTTGACAAAAAATAAAATCTTCTATGAACTCATCATACACCTAACAGAATACCTTGGGGTGTCTTCTTTCTAAAATGGGGTCACTTGTGGGGTTCCTATACTGCCCTGGCATTTTACGGGCCCAAAACTGTGAGTAGTCTGGAAACCAAATTTCTCAAAATGACTGTTCAGGGGTATAAGCATCTGCAAATTTTGATGACAGGTGGTCTATGAGGGGGCAAATTTTGTGGAAACGGTCATAAGCAGGGTGGCCTCTTAGATGACAGGATGTATTGGGCCTGATCTGATGAATAGGAGTGCTAGGGGGGTGACAGGAGGTGATTGATGGGTGTCTCAGGGGGCGGTTAGAGGGGAAAATAGATGCAATCAATGCACTGGGGAGGTGATCGGAAGGGGGTCTGAGGGGGATCTGAGGGTTTGGCCGAGTGATCAGGAGCCCACACGGGGCAAATTAGGGCCTGATCTGATGGGTAGGTGTGCTAGGGGGTGACAGGAGGTGATTTATGGGTGTCTCAAGGTGTGATTAGAGGGGGGAAATAGATGCAAGCAATGCACTAGCGAGGTGATCAGGGCTGGGGTCTGAGGGCGTTCTGAGGTGTGGGCGGGTGATTGGGTGCCCGCAAGGGGCAGATTAGGGTCTAATCTGATGGGTAACAGTGACAGGTGGTGATAGGGGGTGATTGATGGGTAATTAGTGGGTGTTTAGAGGAGAGAAGAGATGTAAACACTGCACTTGGGAGGTGATCTGATGTCGGATCTGCGGGCGATCTATTGGTGTGGGTGGGTGATCAGATTGCCCGCAAGGGGCAGGTTAGGGGCTGATTGATGGGTGGCAGTGACAGGGGGTGATTGATGGGTGGCAGTGACAGGGGGTGATTGATGGGTGATTGACAGGTATACAGTGGGTTATTACAGGGAATAACAGATGTAAATATTGCACTGGCGAATTGATAAGGCGGGGGTCTGAGGGCAATCTGAGCGTGTGGGCGGGTGATTGGGTGCCCGCAAGGGGCAGATTGGGGTCTAATCTGATGGGTAACAGTGACAGGTGGTGATAGGGGGTGATTGATGGGTAATTAGTGGGTGTTTAGAGGAGAGAAGAGATGTAAACACTGCACTTGGGAGGTGATCTGATGTCGGATCTGCGGGCGATCTATTCGTGTGGGTGGGTGATCAGATTGCCCGCAAGGGGTAGGTTAGGGGCTGATTGATGGGTGGCAGTGACAGGGGGTGATTGATGGGTGGCAATGACAGGGGGTGATTGATGGGTGATTGACAGGTGATCAGTGGGTTATTACAGGGAATAACAGATGTAAATATTGCACTGGCGAATTGATAAGGCGGGGGTCTGAGGGCAATCTGAGCGTGTGGGCGGGTGATTGGGTGCCCGCAAGGGTCTAATCTGATGGGTAACAGTGACAGGTGGTGATAGGGGGTGATTGATGGGTGATTGATGGGTAATTAGTGGGTGTTTAGAGGAGAGAATAGATGTAAACAATGGATTTGGGAGGTGATCTGATGTCGGATCTGCGGGCGATCTATTGGTGTGGGTGGGTGATCAGATTGCCCGCAAGGGGCAGGTTAGGGGCTGATTGATGGGTGGCAGTGACAGGGGGTGATTGACGGGTGATTGACGGGTGATTGACAGGTGATCAGGGGGGATAGATGCATACAGTACACAGGGGGGGGGAGGGTCTGGGGGGGTCTGGGGAGAATCTGAGGGGTGGGGGGGTGATCAGGAGGGAGCAGGGGGCAGTTTAGGGACTAAAAAAAAAAATAGCGTTGACAGATAGTGACAGGGAGTGATTGATGGGTGATTAGGGGGGTGATTGTGTGCAAACGGTGGTCTGGGGGGTGGGCAGGGGGGGGTCTGAGGGGTACTGTGGGCGATCAGGGGGCAGGGGGGGGGGGCAGATCAGTGTGTTTGGGTGCAGACTAGGGTGGCTGCAGCCTGCCCTGGTGGTCCCTCGGACACTGGGACCACCAGGGCAGGAGGCAGCCTGTATAATACACTTTGTAAACATTACAAAGCGTATTATACGCTTCCTATCCGGCGATCGTCGGGTTAACAACCCGCCGGCGCTTCCGATTGGCCGGCGGGTTGACGTCGCGGGTGGGCGGAGCCTATTGCCGGCGGATGCGCGCGCATTCCAGCGCGCGATCCCCGGCCAGAGAGTGCCCCAGGACCTGACGCCAATCTGCGTTACGTGGTCCTGGGGCTGCCACTTTGCCGCCGCCAATATGAAGTAGGCGGTCGGCAAGTGGTTAAAGGGAACCTAAATGGAGAGTGCCAAGAACCGTCCCTACGGCAAGCCTGCAGAAACGGTTCCTGACTGGGGGTTTTGACCAGATCGAGAGGGGAAGCAGCCTTATTCAAGCTAACACAAGGCTGTCACCCCTCAAAAACACTTCTCACTGCCCTCACTAGCTGCTGCTAGACACTTCAACAACTCCCACTCTGCTGTCGAGGGGCCTGCACTCAGTCTAGCGTTTTCGTATTTGGGTCAGCTTTGCGCTTAGGCCAAAATACGGGAACACCACACACACAATGCAATCACACAGTAGCAAGGCACAATCCTAGCAGTACAATCAGGCACTGAACTTGTAACGCAAATTACACTGCAGTCTCTCTGTAGGACATGAGCTCCGTTAGTACATCAGAAGTCAGGCTTATTAAATAAATATTTCATATTCCAAAAAATGGAACAGTGCAGAAAGGTAGATATACAAAAGATTTACAAAACAAGGTAAAAATTACAAAGACACACAAGAAGACCGTTTGCTCATAAACAAAATAAAAACGGGAATAAAACGTTATCAGCGTTCAGATGAGACCAAAATGGAACTTTTTGGCCAAAATGCAAAATGCTATGTGTGGCGGAAAATTAACACTGCACATCACTCTGAACACACCATCCCGGTGTTAGTTTTCCGCCACACATAGCGTTTTGCATTTTGGCCAAAAAGTTCCATTTTGGTCTCATGTGACCAGAGCACCTTCTCCCACATGTTTGCTGTGTCCCCCACATGGCTTGTGGCAAACTGCAAACGGGACTTTGTATGCTTTTCTGTTAACAATGGCTTTCTTCTTGCCACTCTTCCATAAAGGCCAACTTTGTACAGTGCACGACTAATAGTTGTCCTATGGACAGATTCCCCCACCTGAGCTGTAGATCTCTGCAGCTCATCCAGAGTCACCATGGGCCTCTTGACTGCATTTCTGATCAGCTCTCTTCTTGTTTGGCCTGTGAGTTTAGGTGGACATCCTTGTCTTGGTAGGTTTATAGTTGTGCCATACTCCTTCCATTTCTGAATGATCGCTGGAACAGTGCTCTGGGGGATGTTCAAGGCTTTGGAAATCTTTTTGTAGCCTAAGCCTGCTTTAAATGTATCCCTGACCTGTCTGGTGTGTTCTTTGGACTTCATGGTGTCGTTGTTCCCAAGATTCTCTTAGACAACCTCTGAGGCCGTCACAGAGCAGCTGTATTTGTACTGACATTAGATTACACACAGGTGCACTCTATTTAGTCATTAGCACTCATCAGGCAATGTCTAGGGGCAACTGACTGCACTCAGACAAAAGGGGGCTGAATAATTACGCACACCCCATTTTGCAGTTATTGATTTGTAAAAAATGTTTGGAATCATGTATGATTTTCGTTTCACTTCTCACGTGTACACCACTTTGTATTGGTCTATCACGTGGAATTCCAATAAAATTGATTCATGTTTGTGGCAGTAATGTGACAAAATGTGGAAAACTTCAAGGGGGCCGAATACTTTTGCAAACCACTGTACATGTTTCCTTGCTGGAAACTGAATGCAAATGTAATTTACATTGACATACAGAAAATCAAATTAGCAGCTTCCTTCAGTCTGGTGCCCAATTATACCCCAAAGCCAGCTGCCAGACTGGCTTCTAACATACATACACTTCTGAAATAGCACACTGCAGACAGAAAATGAACAAAAATGGCTTTTGTATTATATGCAATATCCCAAATGGCTGCTATATTATGACAGAGACGGCTAAACAATACCAGTTGCTTGGCAGTCCTGCTGATCTATTTGGCTGCAGTAGTGGCTGGATCACACACCTGAAACAAGCATGCTAATCCAGTCTGACTTCAGTCAGAGCACCTGATCTGCATGCTTGTTCAGGGGCTGTGGCTGAAACTATTAGAGACACAGGATCAACAGGAGAGTCAGGCAACTGGTATTATTTTAAAAGGAAAAATCCATATCTTTCTCAGTTTAGGTTCCCTTTAAGGACTGAAGTTTGACATGCCTGCTTTCAAAGACAACTGAAGTGAGAGGGATATGCAGGCTGCCATAATTATTTCCTTTTAAGCAATACCTGCTGCCTGGGCGGCACGGCAGCGTAGTGGTTAGCGCTCTCACATTGCAGTGTTGGGTCCCCAGTTTGAATCCCAGCCAGGGCACTATCTGCTCGGAGTTTGTATATTCTCCCCGTGTCTGTGTGGGTTTCCTCTGGGCACTCTGGTTTCCTCCCACCCCCCCAAAACATACAGTTATGTCAATTGACTTCCCTCTAACTTGGCCATAGACTATGATACATATAGACATAGGACTATGGTAGGGATTAGATTGTGAGCCCCTCTGAGGGACAGTTAAGTGACAATATACTCTGTACAGCACTGTGGAAGATGTCAGCTCTATATAAATACTAAAATAATAATAATAATAGTATCCTGCTGATCCTCTGTCTCTAATACTTTTAGCCATAGACCCTGAACAAGCATATGCAAATCAGATGTTTCTGATACTATTGTCAGATCTGACAAGATAAGCAGTATGCATGTTTCTGGTGTTATTCAGACAGTACTGCAGCTAAATAGACAAGCTGGGGTGCCTGGCAACTGGTGTTGTTTAAAAGGAAATAAATATGTCAGCCTCCATATTCTTCTCACTTCAGTTGTCCTTTAAGGGACATCAATGCTACTCTAATGTCTCAGGACAACATGAATTTTCTTTTAATCTGACCATGATTATGACTTACCATTTCTCAAAATAAAGATTTTTTTGACTCTCGCTGGTTATTTCACATGTTTGCAGCTAGTGAATAATCCTTTTGATGCAGAATGTATGCTCTAATATTTACAGTAACTTTTTCCAGTTAATGAACCGTGGAATCCTAAAAATAGCAAATTGCCGTAAACGTTTTACTGAATTCCTTACATAATGTTACATACTTTATTGGCTTGCCAAGCTTGGGAAGCGTAAACTCAGCTATGCTTTTATATCATGTGCATTTGAAAGTTTTCAGAAAAAAGTGAGTTATAATAACCAGAGCTAAATTAAGTCTGATCATGTTAGATTAAATGAAAAACATTGCAAACGTCTGCGAAATGTAAATTAACCATGAAAGACTTGAAATGCTTGCCCTTGGGAGTTCCAAATGTTGCTTGTAAATATCTCTCTCTCTCTCTCTCTCTCTCTCTCTCTCTCTCTCTATATATATATATATATATATATATATACATACATATACATATATCTACAGCCAAAGTAAGTGTGTGTGTGTGTGTGTGTTCATTGCTGTTTTTTGACCAGTTTAAAGGATTTCTTTACAGTCCATGTTGGTAACAATTGGAAATTAAAATTAATAATAAGATTAATTTCAATAGATCAATCAGTAAAGGTAGGTAGAACGTTTGATTGTAGATAGCAGGTTGGCATTTACAACCAAGCAACCATCTGCAGGAAAATGACACAACCACAACAGACCCAGGGCTAGTTCACAGTGCTCAGTTGCGTTGCAGTATAAGTCTGCATGTCATCTCACTGCCCATACAACTCTATGGGGCTGTTCACAGTACTGCATTATAAGACAAATAACAAGACAAGACGAATAACATTTATATTGCGCTTTTCTCCTGGCGGACTCAAAGCGCCAGAGCAGCAGCCACTAGGACGCACTCTATTGGCTACTAGTAGGAGTGTTAGGGAGACTTGCCAAAGGTCTCCTACTGAATAGGTGCCGTCTTACTGAACAGGCAGAGCCGAGATTCGAACCCTGGTCTCCTGTGTCAGAGGCAGAGCCCTTAACCATTACACCTTCCAGCCACCACATTATATAGTGGAGTAGCGGAGGAGCTTGGGGTCCCAGCGCACGTTTTACATGCGCCCCAAGCACTCTATTGATATTAAGTCCCAATACCTACCAAGGATAATTTCCTTGTCACAAAGGTGTAATTAGAGTAAGGAGAAGTAAGGAGAAGTTAGTTAAGGATTACTAGTATTCAATGCACGTAAAGAGGTGTTCATTTCCAGCATAGCAATAATTAAAAGCAGATAAGATGGAAAAAGGAGGGCCCCTATAGTCCAGGGGCCCCAGTATGGCAACCTCTCTATTATGATTATTACTATTATTTATTGTATTTATAAAGCTCCAACATATTAAGCAGCGCTGAACATTAATTTAGGTTACAGACAATATTTAGAGGTGACATACAGCAATAGGACAATACAGGAATACAAGAAAACCAGATCATGCAGCACAGTATGAGTACAAGGTAACGCTTAGTCACTGGAGGGGAGCATGGAGATTAGGCAAGTTAGGTTCACTCAAGTGCATAGCATGGGTTCACAGTAATGGAGGTGCATGATCAGGTAGGACACAAAAGGAGGAGGACCCTGCCCAAAGGCTTACAATCTAGGAGGAGAGGTAGACACACGAAGGTAGGGACCAGCGTTCCGTTGTGGGTTTAGAGCAATTGTGAGGGGTGGCAGGCCAGAGTGAAAAGGTGAGTTTTGAGGGCCTTCTATCCCTCTAACCTCTCTATCCCCATTGCTACGCCAGATGTGATCAGAGAGAGATCTGTCTCTTGGTCAATCTGCCCATACATCGCTAGATGTATAGGCACCATAAACTCTGCTGAAATGGGGCATTGTGCAGAAATCCTCATCCAGAAGCTCACTGATAGTGTCATAGACAATCTGAGTGGAAACATTTCTAGGCAAAGAATAATCATTATATATTATGCAAACTGCGCCCACCGTTAATAATGATCTATCATACAAAATGTCAAACAAAATGTCAAACAACCAGAGTTTTCGCTATCACGAATAGTCCACAGTGTACAGTTGTATATAAATCAGTATGACAGCGCTCCTCTTCTTATTATCCTCAATACCTAGAAAAGAAAAAATGGCTCCACATAGTGCATTACTGCTAAACTTGCATCATCTTTATAAACACCATGCCAGTGATAAACCATGTGCTCTTTAGTGCTCCACTTCTAGTGCAAACTTATCACCAACTTTAAGACAGTTCCAGGCTCACCAGATGTAGGCCACCTCATACACCAGGTGGGTCTATCGCATAAATCAATCCACAACGATCTGCTGCTCTCATGTATCATAAGCTTTTAATCCGGATTCTTCAATAAAACATAATAAACATAGCATAAAATCTTTTAAAATTGGGAGCTATGCCCCTGCGCTCATGCTCACTCACGTTATCCACAGATGAGTCTCCGCATATCGGGCTCTTGGCCCTGTGATGTACCTCCTCCTATGGTCACGGCGTCCCGCTCCCCGCACTGGTGCATCAGTTTCAAACTTCCTACGAGCGATGTAATTCCTCCTTCCTGTGACGTCAGACGCTGCCCGCTATGCTCCGCCTAGCGCCTAGCGGAGCATAGCGGGCAGCGTCTGACGTCACAGGAAGGAGGAATTACATCGCTCGTAGGAAGTTTGAAACTGATGCACCAGTGCGGGGAGCGGGACGCCGTGACCATAGGAGGAGGTACATCACAGGGCCAAGAGCCCGATATGCGGAGACTCATCTGTGGATAACGTGAGTGAGCATGAGCGCAGGGGCATAGCTCCCAATTTTAAAAGATTTTATGCTATGTTTATTATGTTTTATTGAAGAATCCGGATTAAAAGCTTATGATACATGAGAGCAGCAGATCGTTGTGGATTGATTTATGCGATAGACCCACCTGGTGTATGAGGTGGCCTACATCTGGTGAGCCTGGAACTGTCTTAAAGTTGGTGATAAGTTTGCACTAGAAGTGGAGCACTAAAGAGCACATGGTTTATCACTGGCATGGTGTTTATAAAGATGATGCAAGTTTAGCAGTAATGCACTATGTGGAGCCATTTTTTCTTTTCTAGGTATTGAGGATAATAAGAAGAGGAGCGCTGTCATACTGATTTATATACAAAAGAATAATCATTCATCAGGTGTGGCAGCAATCATTCCTGAAGCACATTGTAGGCATAAATAGCTGTGTTTTCAAAGAATAAACTCTTACATTTATAGGCCATATTTATAAAGCTCAGTTAACCACAAGATTAAGTGGTACCTTGTAACATTGCACAAATATGGAGGTGCACAATATAAGTTAACCGCAAGATTAAGTGATGATGATTGTACCTACGTTAATATATTTTATACAAAATCTGCCGGTTTTGATACCTAACAGCTGGTTCCTGAGGTGCAATAGCTTATTCTCAAAAATTTTGTGGCATGGGGAAAAACCCATAATTAGTTTTAATAGACTGGTTAAAGATAAAAAGAGGGCAAAATAGCGGCACCTGATATGTGGAGATACTGCCAGGCAACCCACCTTGCCAGAATCCTAAAGTGGAAGATCCAAGTAAAATTTGGGTTAGTCTAGACAGGGAAGAATCAGAGGAAATGAAATTCTTCTCCTGGAACCATCTCTGTATATATAATAATGATCATCCTTTGATAAAACTAACATTACAAGTGTTATATCAGACTATCAAACCAATTAAGGGCAGGAGGGGGCTTTCACCCCTTACATCTTTAACAAGCATCACAAATTTGCCAGCAATACATGATTCTTGTTGGCTGAGGAGGATGGGATCGCCGGAGGATGCTATTCTTCTGCATCTGTTACAGCTAGTTCAGGGGCCGCGAGCTATAGTTGACAATATTGGAATAGACTCCATCAGTTAATTGGGCTGGGTGCAAGCTAAAAGTTTCATATAATAGCTAGAAAGAAGAGAACGGCCTCTTAGGAATAAATTAAACTTATTTGAAAAGCATTTATTCCGGGGGGAGGGGGGGGGGAGGAACAGTCAAAAAAAACTTTGCCAAATAGGTCACTGTCATGGCTTTATACGTTTTTTGAAGAGTACGAAGTTGGAATCACAAGGAATCCTCAGGCTAATTGGGAAGATGAATTAGGTATCCCTACAGATGAGAGATATATAATTGACAACACATGGGTCCCCAGGATTCCAAGTTATCAATTGCTACAATATAAGTTTATAATGATGCGGTATTATAAACTGGGGATATCCTGGGGGAATAAAATGATTACAAAAAATACTGTATATGCTTGAGATGTGGAGTAGTGGTTCAAGACTATAGTCATGTGTGGTGGCAGTGCCCTAGCATATAATACACCAGTGCGAGGCTGTGCAGCCTGACATCACTACTGCAATCCTATTTCTAAGGTTGGAGGGCGCTTATGTAGGTGGTTTTTAGAAATATCTAATCTTGCCCTGCAGCAGACCTGGTATAGTTGGGGGACCCACTCACCCCATACAGAGAGTATATCACAAAAAAACACAAAAACCAGTCGCGCTGGGTATAGTTTACAATATATATCAATTTACCTCTAATAAATGATTGTTCAAAGTCATCCAATCTGATAAAATCTATATATATCCCAATTTATTCAAAATGCATATAACATATAACATCCACAATGGGATTGGATAACTGATTATCACATAAATTGCATAAAAACAATATAGCTAAAGAATTGTACACATTTCAATCAATCTGACATTTATGTATATATTCCTTAAAAGTTCTATTTATCACATTCATATCCACACAATCATACAGACCTTCCAATGTGCAATGCTAAAAAATTGGTGGATAAAAATGTAAAAATATAGAGTATATCTCTAAAAATTAGAAATTAAAAATTAAAAATGAAAAAATGGATGAATGAAAAAATTCACTATATATCCAATGGAAGGGTATGATCACTCTAAATATGATGTAGCAAAAGAAAAATTCCTGTTGGTGTTAGAGTAGGTTACAATCCGTGGTTCCCACAGGTTTCTGAGGTAGATATGGTGGAGGTGTGAATATATATGCACACACTCACATCCAACATGGATCTGCAGCTACCAAGTTTCAGTTCAGTGAGCCAGACATACTCACGCCCCTAAGCGCTGGTAGATCGGGTCAGAGCTCCGGCCGGCAGCTCGCCCACTTGGATCCACTGCGTCTTCGGTCCGTCCGCTGTTAGGATACAATACTTCCGGGTCGCGGCTCGTTCTCTTTCGGTGACGTCACCAACTCTTCACGTCCTCTATTGCGTCTTCTGTTGCTAGGTTGCGCTTGAGTATAGCTAAACTTTAATGCGAACTCCCCACGCGAACCAGTCGTACTTTGCATACAGTAACAGAGTCCTTGTTTCTGTAGCAATCTGTGTGATCGGCCGCTAGGGGGAGCTCCGGGATGTAGCCGTCTCTACTGTCAGGGCACTGGGCAGCCGCTCTCTATGACTGCTTCTTCCTGGAACTGGTGACTCCCTCGCAGACAGAGCAACGGCAGGAGAGGAGACAGACGTGCGACCTCTCTCTCTCCGTATCCCCGATAGCCAGGAGCTCTCAGACCCGACATACACCGGTTACATCGGCACCAGTTCCAGGAAGAAGCAGTCATAGAGAGCGGCTGCCCAGTGCCCTGACAGTAGAGACGGCTACATCCCGGAGCTCCCCCTAGCGGCCGATCACACAGATTGCTACAGAAACAAGGACTCTGTTACTGTATGCAAAGTACGACTGGTTCGCGTGGGGAGTTCGCATTAAAGTTTAGCTATACTCAAGCGCAACCTAGCAACAGAAGACGCAATAGAGGACGTGAAGAGTTGGTGACGTCACCGAAAGAGAACGAGCCGCGACCCGGAAGTATTGTATCCTAACAGCGGACGGACCGAAGACGCAGTGGATCCAAGTGGGCGAGCTGCCGGCCGGAGCTCTGACCCGATCTACCAGCGCTTAGGGGCGTGAGTATGTCTGGCTCACTGAACTGAAACTTGGTAGCTGCAGATCCATGTTGGATGTGAGTGTGTGCATATATATTCACACCTCCACCATATCTACCTCAGAAACCTGTGGGAACCACGGATTGTAACCTACTCTAACACCAACAGGAATTTTTCTTTTGCTACATCATATTTAGAGTGATCATACCCTTCCATTGGATATATAGTGAATTTTTTCATTCATCCATTTTTTCATTTTTAATTTTTAATTTCTAATTTTTAGAGATATACTCTATATTTTTACATTTTTATTCACCAATTTTTTAGCATTGCACATTGGAAGGTCTGTATGATTGTGTGGATATGAATGTGATAAATAGAACTTTTAAGGAATATATACATAAATGTCAGATTGATTGAAATGTGTACAATTCTTTAGCTATATTGTTTTTATGCAATTTATGTGATAATCAGTTATCCAATCCCATTGTGGATGTTATATGTTATATGCATTTTGAATAAATTGGGATATATATAGATTTTATCAGATTGGATGACTTTGAACAATCATTTATTAGAGGTAAATTGATATATATTGTAAACTATACCCAGCGCGACTACTGCAATCCTGTACAAGTGGCCAGGGGCATTCCAGCTGCACGGACCAGCTGGCAGGACGTGGACTACTTCACACAGGTGGTCCCCAGTGCTGACATGGAAGCCACTGCTGAAAAGAAGCTGGATTTCTGCTATATCCTCTCTTGCAGAATGCTGCAAATGGGTTGGTTTATGTGCTTGAAGTGGGTGATTGCCTGAGTAGGGGGATCTGTTTGCTCCTGGTAGACACCCTGCTTGTGAAACATATACAGCATGCAGGTTGAGGCATCTATCAAATACTTCAGCCACTGCCACTAAAGCAAGTTTTTAAAAGTATTAACACAATAGTAGAATCTGGCTTTCTTTACTGTGAAGTTTCCGAGCTAATTTGAAAAGCAAAGCCTTGTTCCCACAGTAAATTTCTGACTACACAAGAAAAATGCAAATATATTTCCTCTGTGCTTTATTCCTCTGGGGGGTGCAAAGCTTCCCAGCAATGTAGTGAGAGACATTGTAAGCGTATTGGGGCAGGGCACTGTAACAGCAGGTGCGACTGATGTATGTGTGTGGGGGGGAGCACCTACTGCACCTGGCTGCCTAATACAAGGAGCACATATGGCTATGATGGGATGCCTAAAACAGGGGACAGAGCTGTCTAAAGAGCGGGATTGCTAATATAGGGGGCACATCTAGTTAAGGGTGATGCCTTATACAGGAAGCACATCTGGCTATGGGGGATGCCTAACATAGTAACACGGGGTACATCTGGCAATGGGGGGGATGCCTAATACAAGGGGAACATCTGGCTATTTATAGTGGGGATAAAGTTGGGAGGGGACTTATATGCGAGTCAATCACTTTTTCCTGTTTTTGATGGAAAAGTGTGTACCTTGGCTTATACGCGGGTCGGCTTATACATGAGTATATATGACATTTTATTTTTTATATTCCCTCTCTTCCTTTCCCTGCATTACCTTTCTTTATTTCCTTTCCTCTTTTTTCTTTCCTCTTTTTTGTAGTATAAATTATTTTGCACACCATGATGCAAACATGCCTGGAACAAGAGCAAGCTGTTGAAGCCTAGTCTGAACCAGGCAGGTAAAACCAATAGCTGAGAGGTCTGAAAAAAATACAACAAAAAACAAGATAACAAACAAACAAACACAAGATAAAGCGGTACCTTGCAATATGGAGGTGCACAATATAAGTTAACCACCACATTAAGTGGTAGCTTAGAGCGCTGCACAAATGTGGAAGTGCACAATATAAATTATAACCTATGAATAAAAGGACTGAATTACAATTATGACAGGAACACTGGTATTAAATGAAGCCCTGGTCCGTTTCTGCTGCCACCAATTGTCTCCTGCCAGTCACATGATGTATAAAGCATCACATGGCCTAGCTGACTAATGAGAGATGGAGAATTCCTTCCCTCACATTAAAGCACATTCTATAATTGGCATCCCGGGGCTGTTGCCAGTGACCACAAGTTCTTGTGTGGGCAGGCACTGTGGGTCCCATTGATGTGGATAGCTACCACCACAGAATGGTGGTGGTACAATTTAGCAGTAAAGACCAATGGTACACTAGCAATGAGCCAATCACATCTTTGTAAATGTCTTGCCCAACAGTGTCTATGTTAAAAAATGTGAACTGACAGTTTTTAATGCTTTAATAAATAAGCCACTGTGTGTAAATTTGCCAAACCAGGATCAAATGTTTGAGTACCATTATGTAAGACTGCAATTTAGGTACATCCAATTGAAAAAGGTACATGTGCTGTAAATTCCATAAGGAAACCGAGTGGAGACATGTGACATTTCCAGATTACCGTATATCACTTTTTAAAAGTATAGTTATTATTGGATTCAGATTCTCAGAAACCACTGGCACACATAGCTAAATATAACATTTCAAGAGAAGACAGGACTAATTGCTATTGTTTAATAGCCAGTAAAGGATAAGAAACTCCATTTCATAATTTCATATATAGCAGAATTAGCGTATAAGATCTTTGATGTTGCAAAAAGATAAAGGAACCATTACAAATAGTTGGCAAAGCTGCCTTGAAATTACCGTAAGTAGTTGTTTTTTTTAATTAACCACTAGACACTTTCTGAATACAGAAAATGATTAACTACCATAGCTTCACCTACAGAGGTTAAGTCAATCAGATTTAAAAGACTTTGAATAAACAGATAAAATACCCTCTCAATATAGAAAAACTTTATTTGAGTTTGAGTGGAGTTGAAAGGGACAACTCCCAGGGATAGCTAGAGGTTGATAATCACCTAAAGACTATAAAGGTGCCCACAGATCTAGCGATGTATGGCCAGATTCGACCAAGAGACAAATCTCTCTCTTATTGAATCTGATAAGAGAGAGATCTGTCAGATGCCCAATACACCACAGGCCGATTCCCAATCAATTTCATGCTGAAATTGATACAGAATAGGCTCTGTGCGCCGCCTCGCCGCTGTGCCCCCTAATGTAATGTCCCCCGTGTAAAGTATACATTACCTGTCTGTGGCTTCCGCTTGTCTCCCACTGCTCCAGGCGCATTCTCTTCTTATGCATGCACGCACACCCCACATGGTTTCCTAGTAAGGGTGCGCGTTTGATGTCACACATGCGCGCCCTTACCAGGAAACCATGTGGGGCATACATGTATGTGGGGGAGGAGAATGCGCCCAGTGCAGTGGGGGACTAGCGGAGGCCGCTGACAGGAAATGTATACTTTACACGAGTGGGGACATTACACTACACAGCGTCGAGGCGGCTGATGGTTTCGTCGATCGTCGGGAAATTACACTCCGTTCCCGCTGCGCATCCGACCAACCAACCTTGGCTCGACATCTTGCAGCATGTGCTATAAACAATGCGACCAATTTCCATCTCGAAATTGGTTGCTTTGTTGGTCAGGCATGCACTTGGCGGCACCAATTTTTATACAATTCAATTATAATAATCGAATTGGATGGTCGATGGGCTGCCAAGTCGCCTGATGTATGGCCACCTTAAAAGGCATTCATTGAGGGATAGTCTTTTACTTTCTTTAACTACCGGACAACGTTTTTTGCCCTTTTAGTTTTGTCTTACAATTTTTTTTGTGTATTCTTTGGCAACACACTCGATAGGCATATAAATGGGAGGCTGGACAGTTTCATGCAACTTAGTTTATTAAATCAGATCAGTGCATTACATCCGTGAGCAATGGTGAAGATAGACAGATGGACAGAGGTGGAAGCTGGGGTGATGCAGGACAGGCACAACAGCTGTTTCACGTTCAGCAGAATACTTGATCACGTGCTTGGCTGAATGCAAAATGGCTGTTGTGCCTGTTCTACATTAAACCAGCTTGAACCTTTGTCTCCCCTCACCATTGCTCACGGATGTAATGCACCGGTGTGATCCAATAAGCCAAGTTGCATGACAGTGCCCAGTCACCGTCTTTTGTATACAGATTCACCAGTTGCTTCCTCCTCTATTACCGAGAGCACATCCCATAGGAGCTAGAACATCAGAAGGCAGGTGAGATTGTTGCAGTTGTGTGTTGTGCCCTGATTCCCCCTGCCGGGTGCCGAGTAAAGCTGTACTTCAGTAACAACTTTGAACTTATGTCATACTGTCAGTGTTTAAAAATATATTGCATTAAAAAATATATAAATGTCAAAAACATAGGCAATTCAGAGTACACATCACATCAGCACCAGCCATTTACTATAGCACAGATCAACTGTAACAATCCTCTGAGAAGGCTTTGCCCATACCCCAGAAGCAGCATGCCCACACAACCTTAACTCTTACGACCAAGTTACCTTACAGTCCTAATATACCCTCCTGGAATTTTCATTGTAGTAATGGTGAATAGGAATGTTTAAGCCTTTACCCGTACAACTTGCATATGTAATGTAATTAATGTGTTCCACAAAAATTCCCATTTGAAAAGTCAATCGTGACTCAGGATCCATAAAAAAGGGGGGCATTCAAAATGAGAGTGGGACATGATCACCTCTCCCTTTGCTGCTTAGATAGTAACTCTGAGACTAGCACTGCAGCTCATTATACACTGAGCAGGTAGGACCTAGATAGGGGCTGGAATTCTTATGTTCTGTCTACCCATGTTCTGTCTACCTTTGTGCATTTGTGTTTTTGTTTTTTTTGCGTTAACCTGACTTATTTTCCTAATCCAAACCCAAACTGGTGATCTAGCTGGCATAGAACAGAATTGGCTCTGTGTCCAAAGACACATTTTAATCGGTACTGGCCTTTTTAACCAATAATATATTTCCCAAACAATTGTTGTCAGTCAAAACATTGCTTCTTGTTTTCTGAGCATCATGTAAGGTAATGTCTCCTATTCACCACCACATAACCTCCATATCACCAAACGTTAACCCAAACTATGTTTGCTGAAACAGGACCACTAGTTCTTATTTAGTCTACTAGTTTTTTGGCATCCTATGTATATGGAAGACTGTATATTTGTATATTTGTGTTGGCTGGCCTGCTGTGTGTAAATTAAGGTTCCATATTGTAGCTTGATCTTTGTCCAATATCTGGTAGGAAATTAAAATTAAAATTGTGATCTTATTTCAAGATAAGGATTGACAGATGTAAAAGCGCACCTAAACTCCCTGTGTGTATTTAGAAAAAAAAAGCTTTTCTTATTCTCCTTTATTTGCAAATAATCAATGTAATTGGAACTCTCAACTCTGTTTGTGCCGACTAATATATAAACTCAGTAAGTTAATGCTTTCTGTGTTCCCAGCAAACCAGGAAGTAAAAAACTGCAGATTTATTGCAGGAGTTGTGTAAGCTCTGGGTCTAGGTCCGCTTTAATAGTTCTATGCACTCTGTAAAGCACTGTGTTATCTGTCAGTGCTATATAAACATGGGAAATAAATAGGAGATTCATTAAAGAAACACCTATTTCTCTACGTAATATTCAGTGAAATTGCATTTCTTGTACACAGCTGGCTAACTGATGCACAAAGTTGTATACTGTATAAGTCACAGCAACAAAAACAGAAAAGCCTTTATTTCTCCACACAAATCAGTAATTCATGCACTAAAGAAACTAAACACAACCATTTATCTGTTCTTAACACGTTCACTAACTTTGTTTAACCCCATGAGAAGGGATTTCCTCCAAGAGAACATTCATGGAGTGCTTGTAGAAGAAGACAGTAGTGCTGTCATTACTAAATTGGCTTGTTGACATTCAAGACCCACTCAGCATGTTAAGCGAGAGATAACTTCAAATAGGAGTAGGCTGGAACCTGAACAGAGAGCTATGAGTGCACTGGCACATCAGCATGGCATTCAACACTGAACTTGCAATTTCACCAGTTACATTCAAGGTAACAGATACAAATGAAAAGCAGAAGACTGGCACCATCTGTATTTATATCATCTGTATTTATAAGCTCTTTGCTGCAGAAAAGTAATGTACAGACAATAATAGCGACGTTTCAGAGGGTCACTCCTTTCTCAAGCTAGGCATAGTACAGACTAAAACGTTCACCATACATCATACACCTTATATACTGAAATAATAAACAGCTGGCCAATCCTGGCTGAGAAACCTACCAACCAAACACTGTAGTCCGTGTATCACCAGACCTGATGGGGAACTTAGCTGCCAGCTGTATATTGGTCGCCACTATCTGAAATTCCCAAACTCTCTTACAGACATCTGGAAGGAGTGGTGGAGGCAGCCCGCAATGCTCCAACTCATGCGCACCAACACCACCATCCGCACTACCCAGCACCGTCTGAAAGACAGACTTGATGGGAAACTGCGGTGTCACGTAGCAGGAGAAGGCGGCACGTATAGCCATCAATACTCTTACTCTCTGTGCGACCAATGGGGCAGAGCCAGACACTCTGCACACCACATCATGTGATGCTGACATGTGCGGAAATGTCTCCGCCTGCCTTACGGAGGATGGTAATCAGGGCAACGCCTGCCGTCTGCACTGCTTCTACAGTTACACATATATGCATTCGCATATAACCAGATAAATCTTACATTAAATGTGCCAAAGAAATGGGGGAAGGGGGAGGCCTATGTAAGTAGGACGTTATAACCCAATATACTGTATATAGACATATTCTATAACAATTAAAGAGAAATGAAAATAAAAGATAAAAAATAACAGATAATAAACAATGAGAACAAAATATAAAAATAAGCAAGAGAGCAAGGTTGTGCTCCACTACACTTTCTTCAGTAATGCCCTTTAGTAATGCCATGTTCAGGAAAGCAATTTGATTTTACAGACAGGATAAGCCTTCAAACCTGAAGCATCTTGTAAAGTAAATATTTTTTCATCATTTCACCGTTTATGAAACAGCAACATGCTAACTAAATACATTGCCTCTCTTTCTCTCTTCTCTCCATCCAGATGGCTCCTTATACCCAGTGAGTATATACCGATATTGAAAAAAACAAGATCTGATAAAAGTAGTGGAGACAGAAATTCTCATTTTTTGTGACCTGTGCTGATGTTCTTTTAACAGTTCACCATTTATATTTAGTTTACTGTCTCAGTCTGTCAGGACTTAAGGTGCATACACATTCAATTTTGATTGGCCAACAATTGGCCAATTTTAGCACACCCATGTAGTATGAGAGCTAGCCTGCACAATCTATTAACAGTGTTCAAAATTTGTTGGCCCTCATAATACATGGAGGTGATAAAATTGGACAATAATTGGCCATTTAGAATTGGAGTTTCCTGTGGACATGACATGTTTCATTGCAAGGACAGAAATGCTCACATGCTATGGAATGTGCTGATTGTCACCGAGGAGGTAGGCATGGACCCACAAAATACATTGCTTTTAGTGCTTAATGTGGTATGAAACTCAGCATTTCTTCTATGCTCTAAAAGATTATTTACAGCATAAAACCTACTATTAGAAAAAAAATTGTAGCAGAAAAGCATTCAAACAGTTAAACATAGCACTTTCTTCTTCAGTGGGAATCTTAAGGTGACCATACAGTAATCAACTTTCCCATTCGATTCTTCTGCTGGAAATCAATTCCCCAAAATGTTAGATCAATCGATATTTGATTGTATTTCACCAGAAATCTATCAAAAGTATCAATCGGACAGGTTGGAAAATCTTGATTGACTAGGGGCAGGGCTAGGGCATTGGCCCATAGCTTTGCACTGCATCAAGTCGCAAATGCAATGTAAGTCTATGGAGCCCTGCAGAGTTAACGCGGTACTGGCCTTTAGATATCTACTTATCTTTAACTAGCCAAGAAGTGGACCATATTTTAATTTTAGAGAAGATGATTTTGAACTTACACTACCAAAAAACTTTTTTTTTTTTTTTCCAGAAGAGCATAAGGACATCATGAAGAATACCGGCAAGTATCATGCAGAAACCACAGAACTTCCAGCTTTCCTACTATTGCATTTCCAAGTATTTACATCATATAAACTTTTGGACTACATATATAGTTCTGAGGTGTAAATCCTTTAAAACACTATTGAAACATATAAGAATAAGGTGGGAAAAGCAAAGATTTGAGACCTGATTTATGACCCAGTATGGGATTAACCCCTCCCTTTCACACTAAGTATTGGAACATGTTCATTTGGCTGTAGATGTCAAGTATGCTTATAAAAGAATTATTTCCCTGGATACACCATGTGTGATTTGTTGCAAAACATATTGCTGTTAATATTACAAGGAAAACTGTGTTAGCACTACTCAGTTCGTTTGAAGATACAAATTCACCGGCGCCCCTTACTGGGAGCTCAGGGATTTGAAAATTATGGAATTAAGAGGCATGCTGAAAATCTATAACACATTAAAGAGGAAAAAAATGATTGCAGCCGTTTTGCTCCTGGCTCTTTCCTTACTGAAATACACGGCTCTCTCAGGACATTATCAAACACAGTTGCACTGCTGAAATAACTGTCTGAATTGTGGTAACAAGCTGAGAACTGTTTCAAAAGAAATCACTATGAAATACTAAGAATTTGAAAGAAGGATATAAAGCAGTGATTGTCATTGCGCTATGTACATTGGGTGTGTTCTGCCAAAGGTACGATCAGCATATTGTGAGCTTATACTCTGTACATATGCACTTAATTATAAGGCTACGCTCCCTTTTCAGAAAACATTTCTTTCTTTTGGAAAAGATTCACAGTGGATTCAGTAAAGACAGAACCCATTAGTTCTACTTTTACAAGTTTTTCAGTATATCACCAATTAAATGTTTACTAAATGTAATACCCTGGAAATTTTGATAAAAGCATTTAACTGCTTGCCTAAAGCCGTATTATAGTCAAAATTTATTCAGGTTTTGATAGCAAAAAAAATAAAGACTACTAGGTTTTTATTGCAATCTGTTTTCCCCAACTGACAAGAAGCAGAATAAATAACTTCCCAGTTACAAAGACAGACACATGGAAATGTATTTCCCCATAATTTAACCAACTTAACTCTAATAATCACACAGACACAAATAGTGGATTAAGGCCGCGGCCAATTCTTTATTTATTGGGGTTTTAATTAATTTTTTTTTTTTTTTTAATTTATTAACTTGAATTTAAACTGAACCAAATTACAAAAAAAAACATACAATGACACTTTAATAAATGAAAACAACAACTTGTGACCACCCAGAAACTGGGCGCCATTATCCTTTTCTTCAACCATTCATTCAGTCAATAACCCCCAATAAAAGGAATTTTTTGGCCAGCGACAGGGAGGGCGGGTGGGCAGCTCAGATCCAGCCGTTGAACTTGCGATGGCGCACCCGAAATCCTCCTTAAGTACCTCTTCAGCCCCCCCTGCCTATTGGCTGCTTCCTTTTGCCAGCTAGGCGGGTGGCCAATCAGGATCCAATCGCCAGTACCTTCCCCGAGACTGGGGGAAAGACGTTACCTGCTGAGAGGGAGAGAGACACGAGACACACCTTTTGCAGGTAATTAACTGACCCCTCATCCACCAGAGGAAAAAGGGGGAGGGGGCAGCATTCCCATGCAAGGCCTGTATTTTAGTATGCGGCCTTTTACATGGAAATGCATTTCCCCATAATTTAACCAACTTAACTCTAATAATCACACAAACAGACACAAATAGTGGATTAAGGCCGCGGCCAATTCTTTATTTATTGGGGTTTTAATTAATTTTTATTTTTTTTTTAATTTATTAACTTGAGTTTAAACTGAACCAAATTACAAAAAAAACCATACAATGACACTTTAATAAATGAAAACAACAACTTGTGACCACCCAGAAACTGGGCGCCATTATCCAAATGCCAGCTAGCTATGCTTAAGGCAAGCTGGCCCCAACCCCCACCACCGCGGCCTTCTCTATTGCCGTATGAAGGTTTGAATTAAATATGTCCAAACCCACACCGGACAAATGAACTCTATCATCTCTAAATAGACCAGGTTCCAGACCTTCTAATTCAACATGGCGGATTGAAAAAGAACCTAAATGAGAAAGGAATTTCTCTAGGACTCTATTCACTCGCTTTCTAATCTTGGACATGAATTTTTAATCCACCCAACACAGTCTTGGAATTATTTCTGAAAATAATATTCTGGTGCCAGGTAATTGACTCGCTAGATTCACAAGGTCAGACTTCATCCTATGTAACAATTGTAGGGTGTTAAATTTCGCTATATCGTTGCCGCCTAAATGAATTATGAGATCAGGAACCGGCCAAAAATGCAACTTATCATAAATAGTAGAAATAAGCCTCTCCCAACTGAGGCCTCTAACACCCAACCAAAATATCTGAGCAAAATCTTCGTCCAACCACAAGTTCTTTGAATATGGACGATGTTTCGCTCTCTTCTCCGCCCAATACACGAACGAGTGACCAACGATCCATATGATAGTTTTACCTGAAATAATTTAAGGAATGTATAAGTGAGGTCTAATATACAATCGGAATCTCCCCGACTCCCAACGCCCAATGCGCTGAACAATCTCATCCGGAAGTCCGTGCCTCGCTGCCTCAGTAGCTGCTCCTATCCTAAAAGAGTGCGAAGAGAACCTCATCCCACTCAATCCCAAATGGACCAGGCACTTATGGAAGACTGCGCGAAATTGGAAAGCTGACAAGGATGTACCATCCTCATGTACTAAAAATGAAAAGGCCTTAGGCCTGACAGATAAAAACTCCCTGACCAACTGAACCGGGCAGTAATCTACACCCTCCAAAGGAGCTATCCTCAACCATGTCCCTTTGCCTTTTTGATCCGTCTTAGAGCGACGGACAAAAATAGCTAATTTACCATCAACCAATTGAACATCATTCTCTGACAGCGGAGAATAGACCATTCTGCTCCTTGCAACTAATTCTGAAATTCTTAATGCTCCGAAAAAGGCTAATGCAAAAGCCGTCCTAAACAAAATACACTCAAAACCATCTAAACATATCTTCTTCAAAACTACCATCAACTGCTGAAGCATACCAAACGATACCGGACGCCTTTCATCTGGGCGACTAAAACTTTTTCCAAAACCTTTTAACATTTGCCTCACTAAAGGATAAGAGCTATGCGCAGGCGCCTGCGCTAAACGCCTAAAAAATGAAATTCCAGCCAAGGTCTTCATAACATGAGCTACAGAGTAACCTTGCTGTATCATATTACAAATAAACATAATAAACATATCGCTGGAGTCTGCTAGAGGGGAAAGAGAATACTCATCTGAAAAACTTCTCCAATCCTCCCAAGAATTCTTATAATCAATCCATGTTCTAGGAGCCACTGAACATCGAACTTAACTGGATATCAGGACCATATTATCCTCCAAAAATGCTCCGGACATTGTTCTCCCTCCTTCTCTGCTTTGTTGACCAAACTCCAGAAGACATCCCACTGTTGACGAGACAATGAATCCGCAATTCGGTTATCTTTTCCAGGCAAATATTTTGCTTTCAACCATATATTGAAACGCAAACAAAGCAATACAAGATGTCTAAGCAATTTAACCACCATGCCAGATTTTGCTGATAAACAGTTAATCGCATACATTACACCTCTATTATCCGACTGAATTAAAATTCTCTTATTCTCAAAAAATTTTCCCCAAATAGATAAAGCTACCACAACTGGAAAAAGCTCAAGTAACAAAATATTCTTTGTCACACCTCCATCAATCCAAGACCGAGGCCAACACTCTGCAGACCAACGACCTTGCCAATAAATCCCATAGCCCACTGCCCCAGCAGCATCAGTAAAAAATTCCATATTGGTATCTAAAATAAAAGCGTCCTGCCATAAGGATCTCCCATTGTAGTTTATCAAAAAACTATGCCACACAAGCAAATCCTCTTTTGTCTTACGATCTAAAGTCACATGCAACTTTGGAGATTTCATACCTGCTATTAGTGAAGCCAATTTTCTTGAAAACACCCTTCCCATCGGCATCACTCGGGAAGCAAAAGCCAGGTGACCAAGCAACGACTGTATCTCTTTAACAGTACAACGTCTTTTAACCAACAAACTATTAAGCAAGGACTTTAACAATCTAATCTTATCACCTGGAAGCCTAAATTCCATTTTAAACGTATCTATCGTAATACCTAAGAACTCTAAGGACGTGCAAGGATGCACCGTCTTGTCCACAGCCAATGGTACACCAAATTCTTCCATAGTAACACAAAAAACCTGCAAAAGTGCCTGGCAAATCTGGGACTCCCCTGGACCAATAAATAAAAAATCATCGAGATAATGCATCAATTTGCCATGAGAAATTTTTTGACATACTACCCATTCTAAAAATGTTGCGAATGACTCAAAATAATAACAAGACAAAGAACATCCCATAGGGAGACATTTATCGTAGAAAAATTGCTCATCAAACATAAAACCCAAATTATTAAAAGCCTCTGGGCAGATCGGCAGCAAGCGGAATGCCGACTGGATGTCCGCTTTAGCAATTAGAGCATTACGACCAAATTGTTGCAGCATTTCCACTGTCCTATCAAAGGTCAAATATGACACTGACGTTAAAGATTTATCAATACTATCATTCAATGAATAATTTCTAGGAAAAGACAAGTGGTGAATCATTCTATATTCACCCACTGCTTTTTTAGGCACCACCCCTAACGGTGAAATTCTAAAGTCAGGGAAAGGAGGTGCACTAAAAGGCCCAGCAACTCTACCTGCTTGCAATTCTTTAACAATTTTGTTAAAAACCACCTGTGGAAGCGCAACAACAGATTTTAAATTTAGAACTGTAATGCATCCTTTACCATCAAAAACAGGCAAACTGAAACCTTTGGAAAACCCTTCAGTGAGAAGCAGGCTGATCCGTTGATCTGGGAAAATGTTTAGCCATGGCTGCAGTTTTTGAAACTTCACTGGAGTCCACGCTTTTTTGAAAATTTTCTTTTGTACTGTTTTGTGCCTGCAATCCAACTCTTTTAAAACACCGAGACATTGGATGCATTCCTCCACAAAAATTGCATTCATGCTTGAAACGGCAGTTCAGCAAGAATTTACATGATCCTTCATTAGAAGCAAAACATAGTCCCTTTTTGACTGTTGACCCAGCCTGCGATACTGATGGTTGCACCTTAGACAGAGATCTCTGTGGTAGCATAAGACTAATCCAGAGACCTAAGTCCTTTGTACCCCAACTCAATGAGGGATGCACGGCTAACTTTTGTCTAAATGATTCGTCATACTGAAACCAGGCAATTCCTCCGAACTGCCTGTATGCTTCACTTATCACATGTAGATATTGAAACAAGCCTGTGCATAGTTCAGGTCTCTTTTCTCCTAACACACTTGCAAAAATGCAAAAGGATTGCAACCAGTTACTAAATGTCCGCAGTACAGGCCGACGCCTGTCTTCTTCACCTTCTTTTTTATCTTTTGCAGTGAATTCCTTGTAAAATGGCAATAAGGATAATAAATCAACGAATTCGCCTTTCCAAATCTTCTCTTTAACTGACATGTTTAAATGAAAACCAAGTGGAGAGAGCACACATGGTAAAGCTTCCTTATACAAGGTCTCAGCCACACCTGACCTAATCACAGGTAAAACACACTGTTGAACCGGTGCACTTGAATTAACCCAAGCTGCAGCCGCCCCAACACTCATAACATCAGCCTGCAAACTGGCAGCCTCACTAGACACAGGTTTGTCACAAACCCCTGACTTCTGTTGCAACTGCACAGAATCAGCTAAAGATTTTATAGTCACAGACATTTCATCCAATCTTTTATAAATATCATTAATGTTGCCTTTTGAAAATAACTCACCCGGAGACACCGGTGTTCCCTTGCTTCCACCTTCTCCACCAAGATTGCCCAAGATAGGCACCTCTTGAGGCTCTAAAACCATCGCATGCGTAGTTGGTCCTGCTGGTGGCTTATCCTTCCGCCCTCTCTTAGGGGCCGGCCGACCACACGCCGCCTTGGGCTGCCTAGAGGGCGAAGTTAAATGCCGCTTCACTTTTTTGGAGCACTTCCTAGGTCCACCCCCGCCTGAGGCAACCTCCCTCCTCTCCTCCTCCTCGGCAATAGGAGCCATCTCCTCAAACGCCTCCCTCCTGGACCTACGTCCTCCGAACTCCACCTCACGATCCTCCGCCTCCCCAGCACTTGGCTCCGACTCCCTCCAAACTGCGCATGGCACACTACTCGCATCCAATCTTCCGGGCAGTCCGGGCATCCAATCTTCTGGGCAGTCCCCAGCTCAGATCCAGCCGTTGAACTTGCGATGGCGCACCCGAAATCCTCCTTAAGTACCTCTTCAGCCCCCCCTGCCTATTGGCTGCTTCCTCTTGCCAGCTAGGCGGGTGGCCAATCAGGATCCAATCGCCAGTACCTTCCCCGAGACTGGGGGAAAGACGTTACCTGCTGAGAGGGAGAGAGACACGAGACACACCTTTTGCAGGTAATTAACTGACCCCTCATCCACCAGAGGAAAAAGGGGGAGGGGGCAGCATTCCCATGCAAGGCCTGTATTTTAGTATGCGGCCTTTTACAATAGTTTTCTTTGTGATTACCTCACTTCCTGGGACAGGAAGAGGAATTCTCCCAAGCAGTGGCACAGTTTGTAGTGGTAGTGACTAGTGTTTATACATACCATTCATGGCCGAGCATACTATAAGTGTGATTGGGCAACAGATTTGTTCTCCAATTTGCTTGTCACAGCAATGCGCTAAACCAGGAAGTGATCACAGCAAATCAGACCACATGGCTACAAGTGGCCATATGATACAATAAAATAATTACATATTACTGCAATTCAATAAAATGGATCAGTTATACAGAGAAATCTAAAATTTTATTTTATTCAAGCAATTTTGTCGATAAAGGTCAGTTGATACAAGGGTCTCCTCAATGACCAGAACTCAAAATGATCAAAATTCTGTAGCAAAACTTTAAAGTGTACCAGAGGCGAAACCTAGTGTGACCGCTGCACATTGTATTATAATACCAGTCACTGCATACCTTTCACTGCATCTGTGTGACAGCACGCTGTTTTATATACCAGTCCGTGCATACCTTTTCACTGCACCTGTGTGACCACACACTGTTTTATATATCAGTCACTGCATACCTTTTACTGCATCTGTGTGACCACACGCCGTTTTATATACCAGTCCGTGCATACCTTTTCACTGCACCTGTGTGACCGCACACTGTTTTATATACCAGTCACTGCATACCTTTTACTGCATCTGTGTGACCACACGCTGTTTTATATACCAGTCACTGCATACCTTTCACTGCATCTGTGTGACCGCATACTGTTTTATCTACAAGCAGTCAGTACATCCATTTTCACTGCGCCTGTGTGACTGCACATTGTTATACCAGCAGTCACTGGATACCTTTCACTGCGCCTGTGTGACTGCACATTGTTATACCAGCAGTCACTGCATACCTTTCACTGCACCTGTGTGACTGCACATTGTTATACCAGCAGTCACTGCAACCTTTTCACTGCACCTGTGTGACTGCATATTTTTATACCAGCAGTGAGTGTATACCTTTCACTGCATCTGTGTGACTGCACAGTGTATCATACCAGCAGTCAGTGCATACCTTTCACTTCATCCCCCCCAATATGGACAAAACAACAGGCAGAGGCAGGCCTCCCAGCAGGTCTGTACGAGGTCGTGCTGTCGTGATTTTGTATGGCCCTCGACCAAAGTACAATGTTCAGAAGAAGGCACCTGCCATCAACCCCCAATATTATATAACATAGAACACCTCATCTTCCTCAGCTTCTGCACGGAAGCGTGAAATATCTTCCTCCTCCTGCTCTGATTCTGGCACCCCACTTAACACTCAGTCGGCAGCTATCACCAAAGTGCCATCATCCCAGGGCTCAGCGGTGTGGAAATTTTTGTGTGTGTCTGCCTCAGATGAGAGCGATGCCATATGTACTCTCTGCCACCGAAAATTGAGCCGTGGAAAGACCAAGACCCACTTAGGGTCAACTGCCTTACGAAGGCACATAATGAAAACGCACAAACTGCAATGGGATGACCACCTGAGGAAAAGCAGCACACAACAGCAAAGCCACCCCCGCCTCCTCTTCCTCCTGCAATGCATAGTCAGGCCTGCCTGAAGACTAAGTTAGTCCCCACACACAGCATCTCTGCCTGCACGTTGTGTGACTGCCTGCCCCAAGACTAAGTCAGTCCCCACACAGCATCTCTGCCTGCAGGCCCCTTGACTGCCTTCTCCGCCACCACCAACAGGCTCCAGGACTCCAGGTGGATTCCTGAAGCCACTATAATAATTTTTCTGGTGTGTGTACATGCCTGCCTTATTTTTCTGGCTGCACTGCGGCTGCAACAACAGAACAAAAGGCATGTACATGTGTCAATTCCCCTTCATGATTGTTACCTTGCCGCGGTGAAGGGGCTTGCGTATCACAATGAAGCAATGACCGGCTATATGAGTGTGTTGGGGGGCACACCCAAGATAATAAGGTCGTTGCTTCATTGTGGACAGACCAAATTCGATCAGCTGGACAGTCACTGTTGTTCTATCATTGAGCTACCTCAGCCCGACCATATGGGCTTGAAAACCGCCATCGCCTGCACTCTCGCCATGGTGCGCACCAGTCCAGCACGGCCATCACTACACAAACAGCTGTTTGCGGTGCGTTACACAGTGAGTTTGGTCTGTCAGTGTGAAGCAGTACACTTATTACACTACTTGATTGATGTATACACACACGATGTTTTAAAGCACTTTATGCCTCCAATTTAGCAATGCAATGTGATTTCTGCCCTTAAAACCCTACTGTGTGTCAAAGCCATAATTTTCCCCTGGACTTTTGGCATGTATCCCACTCCGCCATGCCCCCCTCCAGGTGTTAGACCCCTTGAAACTTCTTTTCCATCACTTTTGTGGCCAGAATTACGTTCGCCTGCCCATTGAAGTCTATTGCAGTTCGCGTGAACGTGAACTTTTGCGGAAGTTTGCGTTCGAGGTTCATGAACCTAAAATCTGTGGTTCGAGACAACTATACTGCCTAAGAAGAGGTGAACTTCTGGATACTATAGAGGCTTCCCACGCCGTCCTCTGGTCCATTGTTGTTGAGCAAAGACCTCCCCCTCAAGAAATCCAACAAGGGCTTGGCATGAAAATAGAGGCTGTGCAACTCTGCAGACATGAATGTAGCCATGCTTGCATGGGTGGAGCACAGCCACGCTCATGCCTGAAGATGAGCATGGGCTAGATTTCCTGGAGGATTCCAACAAGTGGCAGCTAGAGGCTTCCCTCTTCAGGTAAGCAGGTCTTATTTTTTCTTGGGTTCCCTTTAAGCAAGCTGTGTCAAACAAATGCACACAAACCTACATTTACTAAAGCAATGTTGTAAAGAAGCATAAGCCAAAATCCCTCCACAACAATGTGAGAGACTTCACATAATTACATTTTTAAAAATTGCTGACTACTTTAGACTTCTCTAATTCCTAGAAAGAACCCGAGGTAATTTGCTACATAAAACACAGATGCTTAACTACCTAGAGGGAAGCCCCTGGATACTCCAAAGGCTTCCCACGTTTTCCTACAGATCACCCCCGCTGCCCAGGACCTTTTTGAATTTCGTGTCTATGCTCCTCTTCATGTGCGAGTCTGGCTGTGACTGTGCACTAAGCTGAAGCAGGCACGGCCGTACTTGTGCAGATCCATCTTTAAACACTAGCAACAGGCTTTCTACTGCCTAACAGGCAGTAGAAAGCAATGATGAAAATCAGTTAATGAACAGAATAGCAGCAGTGTTTAGGGCCCGTTTCCACTTGTGATGCACGCATCTGCAAGACGCGCGGCGTCACTTCCTGGTGTGCGGATACTGAGACGAATCCCATCAGCCGTGCCATGCACGGCTATGGGATTCACAACCTCCTGCACCATTTCAGATGAAAATGTCGGCTGAATTGCTAGCACAAGCGTTTCGCAAGCGTTTCGGCCGGCAACACCATTATACCCTAAACTCTGCAGATTCGGTGCGGAAACCGCTCCAGTAGAAATGGGCCTTAAGTGCTTGCTGTATAATTTTACACTTGTAGAATAATCAGAAGAAAGTAGTAGGAGCAAGGTCCAGTGCTTGCTGTATTTATATAAATAATCTAGTAAAATGAACCCCACTGACCCCAGGAAAATGATGTCACAGGAGCACTGTACCAGAATTGGGAAAAGGCTGTGAGGACATGATAATGACAATGAGGTAGAGGGGAGGAGAGGTTCACTGCACGCCAACACAGACATCAGTAAGTAACAGTAACGCCAGTACGTCCTTGTGCATACTGCCAATCTATCTATTTATTTTCTGGTTGAACTCGATGGATGGATGTATATTTTTCAACCCAAATAACTATGTTACAATGCATAAGGAGGTTAATGGCACTATGGAGACTTGACTTTACAGCAGTGGTGAAAGATGAAACTTTGTAGACAAATAGAAATACTGGGTGGATGTGGCACAGCTGGGACCACATGACTCATTTTTTTTTTGTTCCTTTTTAATTTGCAGGCTTTACCAAAACTGAGTAATGGGGCTTCTCTGTGATATTCAGTGAATGTATTATTTATTATAAATGCACAGTATTTCCAATAGAATTTTAAGCTCAGACAGCGTTGTCACCTTCCCTCCAAGGTGTGATGATCGAGCCAAAAGAAAGCTGGATAATGTCTTCAGAGGAAAAAGTGTTTTTGCTCTGTATTGGTACTGTATCTGCCCCTTGAGTCTTTGGGCCTGATTCACAAAGCGGTGATAACTCAGTTATCACGCCTAAAAGACTTTAGGCATGATAAGCTTTGCACCGCTGAGTTAGCACCGATTTGTGCTCTTTATCGCGCGCAAAGTCCCGTGCGCAAAGTTTTGCGCGCGCAATCGTGCAACTCCGCACACAGCGCCCATAGGGTTTAATGGGCGCATTGTGCGCACTGCACCGTGCACCGCGCGATTGCGCGTGGAAAATTCGCGCGAGTTTCTTCTTATCATGCCTAAACTGAGTTTAGGCATGATAAAGGGCTTTTCACTGGCATGCAAACACTTTGCACCGCTTTGTGAATCAGGCCCTTTGAGTCTTTCTTTGCAGGAATTATTAGCCAAGGATCTTGCACTCCAAATGTAAAAAAAAAAAAATGATTAAAAGGAAAAATCTCTTTTACAAAAGAAAAAAAAATAATATGCAATCCTTTCAGCTCCACCCGATACATTGCAAAGACTGACAGAAAAAAGGGAGTCAATTTGATGACTTCATTTTACAGCGATGGACAAATGTATTAGCTCATTGAAAGTGAAAAAGTGAATAAAGGAAAGAAATTGCCCTATTATACCTGCGTGCTGTTAATCAATAAGGAGGTTAAAGAGGAGCTGTCAGCCATACTATCTCAGAAAAAACAACAACATGCATAAGTAGATAAATACTTGCTCTACTTACATAACATATGTATTGCACTGTCCACTAGGGATGATCGGAAGGAGCAAATTCCGTTCTGCCGGAATTCGCGAATTCCGCCAGAGCTGAATTCCGTCGCTATGAAAATTCCGCCGGATTTTTACGAAATTCCGCGGAATTCCGGATTCCGGCGGAAAATTTAAAATAATCACAAATGGAACCTTGTTTATGCTATATAGTAGCCCATAGACCCTATTGACTATTCCCTTAGTCCTTTTTCTCCTTCCTCCCTTCCTCAATCCCTCCTCCCGGAGGGAGGAGGGTCTCGTCTTCCAGGGAATTGAAAGATTTCAAAACCCAGCTTACATACTTGGGCCAGGCATTGAACCCAGGTCTTGGCCGGGAATTGAACCCAGGTCTAGTGCTCGGTAGGTAGCTCTCTTCACCACTATACCACCACCAACACTACATGCTGAAGCCAGCCTAGCATGTACCATTATGATATATCCAAGAGAAAAATGAGCTTGCTTACGGATTTGTAGGATGCCAAAAGCCAACTCACATACATCGGCCAGGCCCAGGAATTGAACCTAGGCCTACCGCTCTGTAGGCTACTATCCTACACAACACAATACAATGCTACATGCTGAAGTCAGCCTAGCATGTACCATTGTGATATATCCAAGAGAAAAATGAGCTTGCTTAGGGAATTGTAGGATTTCAAAAGCCAACTCACATACATTGGCCAGGCCCAGGAATTGAACCCAGGCCTACCACTCTGTAGGCTGCTATCCTAACCATTATACCACCAACACAACACACTACAATGCTACATGCTGAAGCCAACCTAGCATGTACCATTGTGATATATCCAAGAGAAAAATGAGCTTGCTTAGGGAATTGTAGGATTTCAAAAGTCAGCTTACAGCCATTTTTAATGCTTACTTCTTTAGATAAGAAACCCATATTGCAGATTTTTGCTGTGGGTAAGGTGTACAAACTATAAAAAGCATTTAAAAAATGAGGGCCTACTCCAAATTTCTGTAGCGTCATACATAGAAACCTCCAATCTATCCTGTCGAACGCCTTCTCCGCATCAACTGAGAGGAGCAGAGAAGGCGTTCGACAGGTGTGGGCCCAGTGTATCAAGTCCAAGTTCCGCCTGATGTTATCGGTGGTTTGCCTGCCCATTATATACCCTGTTTGATCAGGATGGATAACACAACAGAGAATAGGGTTACGGCGAGTTGCCAAAACTTTCGCAAACACTTTAAAGAGAATCTGTATTGTTAAAATCGCTCAAAAGTAAACATACCAGTGCGTTAGGGGACATCTCCTATTACCCTCTGTCACAATTTCGCCGCTCCCCGCCGCATTAAAAGTGGTTAAAAACAGTTTTAAAAAGTTTGTTTGTAAACAAACAAAATGGCCACCAAAACAGGAAGTAGGTTGATGTACAGTATGTCCACACATAGAAAATACATCCATATACAAGCAGGCTGTATACAGCATTCCTTTTGAATCTCAAGAGATCATTTGTGTGTTTCTTTCCCCCATGCACTGAAGTTTCAGGCTGCTCTTTTCTTCCTGCAAACAGCTTTGCCCTTGTTTGTAATTCCTCAGTATGTGAAAGCCCAGCCAGCTCAGAGGACGATTTATCCAGCTGATTAGAGCAGCTTCTCTCTTCTCTCTTATCTAAATAACACACAGGCAGTGTGCATAAAGGGGCCAGAAAGGGTGAGTTCATAGCAGAACCACAACACTGAAGAACTTGGCAGCCTTCCAGACACAGGCCGACAAGTCTGACAGGGAAAAGATACATTGATTTATTACAGAGACTGTCATAGTAGAAAGTGCTGCAGTTAGCCAGAACACATTAGAATAGCTTTTGGAACATGTAGGATGATAAAAAACAGGATGCAATTTTTGTTACGGAGTCTCTTTAAGGTCCGTGTTGATTAACGAAATCGGTAGTTGTTACAATGTGTGGTATCTCTGTTGGGCTTGGGTATTACAACAATATGTGCTCTAAGCATATCCGGGGGCCATTCTATACCCTTGAACATCACATCATTGAATACCTTTGTAAGGAGTGGGACAAGTCTAGCAGAGAGTTTTTTTATAATAAGCCCCCGTATAACCGTCGGGTCTGAGAGCTTTGGAGCTTTTTAAGGACTTAACGGCAGTGGCTACTTCTTCTGTTGAAATAGGGTCATTTAATAGTGTTCTTTCTGATTGAGATATTTTGGGGATATTGGTAGAGGATAAGTATTCTGCCACTTTAGGGGCTGGAACTTTCAGCCTATCAGTCACAGACCCATCATATAATTTAGAGTAATTTTGTTTAAATTCCGCAAGGATTTCTAAAGAATTATGTATAAGTTTCCCTTGGGAATTACGAAGAGGTAAAAGTCTGGTCTGGGCCTGTTTCTGATTAAGACGTTTTGCTAATAGAGAGTCTGGCTTATTAGCTTTATCATAATATAGTTGGCCAAGGAATCGAAGGGCTTTCTCAGTTTTATGAGCAAGTAAACTTTTGAGCTCTTCCCTGAGTTTATTTAACTCGAGACGTGTGGAGTCTAGTTTAGTGTTAGCATGTTGGAATTCAAGAGTTTTAATGGAGGCAGATAGCTCAGCTATTCTCTTCTCTCTCTCGCGCTTAAGTCGAGAAGCTTTTTGTATCAATTGTCCACGGAATCCTACTATGTGAGCAGCCCATACCATGGCAGAAGATTGGCCTTGCTCGGAGTTGAGGTGGTAATAAAAAGCTATAGCTTTATCAAGTTCTGTAACATAATTGGGATCTGTTAAAAGAGTTTCATTAAGCTTCCAAAAGTTGGATCTCTGAGTATTTACCCAGTTAGAAAAAGTGGATAATACCATGGAGTGGTCTGACCATGATATTTCTGAAGTCTCCGCGCCAGAGAGAGAAGAGATAAGCCCAGCAGCTATAAAAATAAAATCAATTTTTCGAATAGGACTTGTGTGGGTGAGAGTAAAAGGTGTGTACCTTTTCACCTGGGTGTAAAATACGCCAAGTATCCCAGAGATTAAAAGAAGTTAGGATATTCATTAATGCACGAGGGGGAGAAAGACGTTTTCTAGATGGTGAAGCAGGGCCTGCTAGTGGTGCAGGATCATCGATCTTGGTATTAAAGTCTCCAGCTAGCACAATGGTGCCCGAGCATTTGCTAAGCATAATGTTATGGAGTGATTTGAAGAATTTTACCCTTCCATCTGTTGGTGCATAAATGTTAACTAGGGAGAATGAACGCCCTCCTATTGTCCCGTTGACTATTAGGATATGACCATCAGAGTCCCTGTAGGTAGAGCTCATTTCAAAATTCAGCTTTCTATGGATGACAACGGCCAGTCCCGCCTTTTTGTTATTATTGGAGGAATAAAAATGTAAGGGGTAGTTCTTGTGCCAAATTTTGGGCTTTTTACCTTTTTTAAAATGTGTTTCCTGGAGCATCCAGATGTCACCTTTTTATCTACGATATTCGTCTGAGGCTTGCTTGCGTTTAGCAGGCGAGTTTAGGCCTTTTACGTTGTGGGAGATAACCACCACTGGATTTGGAGGGGTGTGTTGTCGTGGGGAAGGACTAGCCATTGTCACTCACAAGAAGCTGCCATAAATCATGCAAGAATATAAGATGCACTTTCTGTCTACATGTATAGTAGCAATGAACAAAATAGTACCGTATGCATTGAGCAGTTAGCAAGATGAATATTAAGTTGAATAAATGATGCCGAATAAAATTGTACCAAGTTGCAGAAACCAAGTTAACTTTTGTGTACGAACGGGGGAATAACAAACATGGAATTAACGAGAGGAAGGGGAAGGGAGGTGGGGTAGGAGGGGAACAACTGGGGTAGGTGCAAGCCTTCAATGTTGTTAATAATAAAATGCAGGTTAGAAGCGTTGAGGCTCGCAGGATGGGAATATCAGTCCCATAATAAAAAACCATATGTACTGCTGTATTAGCAGTCATCGGGGGTCGGACCATGTCCAGAAGTGACACGAACAGCGTATCCACCCAGTCTGGTTAGGCCTAAATCCCCAAAAAGTTATGCTCTAAAGAGCAGTTAGGCCAACATTCTGAAAGTAGATACTGTTAAGAACAATAGGAACTCTAGAGGCACTTATTGAAGTGTAAAGACAGTCAAACCGAATTTGCTGGTGAAGTATGACCTTTGGGAGGACGCAATCTGCTGGAAGAGCACTGAGGCAGAGTAGTCCACTCCAGTGCCGGTGGGGATCTGCGAGGAGTTCAAGGAGCTGGTGAGAACGCACTTTAGTCATCTTGTGAATCGGTGCGGGCTTCAATACACTTCAGGAGCCGAGGGATATCGTCAGGGGAAGTTGCCGTTAATTGGGACCCGTTATGGGTGACGATCAGCCTGAAAGGGTATCCCCAGCGATATTTGATGTTTTTTGCCTGTAAAACAGAGGTTAGAGGCTTCATATCACGGCGCTTCGTCAGTGTAATTGGAGAGATCTTGATAAATCTGCATGGTGTGATCTAAAATCAATGGAAGAGAGATTCCGTGTTTTAGCGAGAATCGCTTCCTTTGTAGAGAAGTAGTGGCAGCGTAGTATGATATCTCTAGGAGTAGCAGTATCTCTTGGTTTAGATCTTAGAGCTCTGTGTATTCTATCAATCCTGTATTCCTCTTCAGGCAGATCAGGAACCAGAAAATGAAATAATTCTGAAGCAAAGTCAGGGAGATCTGTTACTGCTTCGGGCCCAAATCTTATGCGCAGATTATTTCTACGATTTCTGTTATCATGATCTTCTTGCCCGTCCTTGATAAATGATATTTCAGTTCTGAGCACTGCAATGTCAGCTTCTGCCTGATGATAACAAGCCTTAAGCTCTTTTAGCCCCGTCTCTACAGTATTAACACGATCTCCCAGTGCAGAAATCTCAGATTTGATTTCATTAATCACTTTGTTGTTGGCTGCACTAATAAGTTTTTCCATATTGCCCAGCAATGCAGATAAATCAGCTTTTGTAACAGAGTCTGCCTTAGTTTGTGCGCTGGAATTGTCTGGTGAAGGAGGGGCTGTGGCAGACTTTGCAGCGGCTCCATCTTGGTTGCCTGTGGTCTTGGACTTCTTGTTGAAGTACTCCGAGATGGGAGCCTCCGGGTCAGCCGGCTTAGGTTTCGGCGGGATGACAGAGGTAGTGGCTATGTCAGGAGCTAATTGGGAAGAGTTCCATGCTCATCAGCGAGTTTTCGGACCGTTTACCGCTGGGTGATGTGAGGAGCTATAACTCCATGCGTCTGCTCGTGGCGGCCTCGAGACTCTGCCCCCAGCCATTCCCATTTTAACAACTTAAGGTCTGCAGTCTTAAAACCCTTTAAAGGAATACTATCGATTGAAACAACTTTTTTTTTTAACACTCTATATTAGTGTACACATTACCACTAGTGCTAGGGGCAATTGATTTATTCACCCAGGTCTCTCTCCCTCTATCTCTGCTTAAAAATTAATTTCTCACACAGCTCACAAATATATTTCACTGTGTCACTCACAACATGCAGGAGACATGAGGAGAAATAGGCTGATCTGAGGTGGTAACAGGTAAGTAAATGAGGTGTAATATTGCTGGAATATAACTAGCTATAACACTAGTCTGTGTTTACACTCAGCAAACACTAGCCGAAAGTAGGGGTGTACCAGGGAAAATTTGAGCAAACACTGAAGTCCAGAAGGACATGGCCCTATCGGTACATATGTAAAAACATGATAATTTTTACTTATAGAAATAACGTAATGTTAAAAAATGAGAAATCCACAGATCTGGGAAACTTCTCCTGTGTACGTCTCAAATGAGACAAGATGTTAACAGTGTGGGGGTCTTTGCTTAGCCCCCTCCGCTTCAGCAGAAATTACTGAAGTGAGGTGTAGCTATCCCACACTAGCTCTGACTGGGGCTACTGGGATGGGGGGTTCTGTTGTACAGTTGTAAATATGTGATTTAGGTTGTCAATCGACTACTGTAGATATGTATAGCACACTTTCTGAGGAAGCCGTTTAGGTGAAACATGCACATGTAAAAGTTTGTACAGCACCTGCACTATTTGTTTTGTCTAGAAACCTACCTGTCCCCATCTTGTTGTTCTGGAGGGAGATAATTCATTATAGGTGATGCGCCAGTTTTGATCTTATATTAGATCTTTTTGGTATCAATCAACCGTATTGCTCCTCAGAACATTACTGTGTACGTGGCTAGTGTGGGATATCTACACCTCACTTCAGTAATTTCTGCTGAAGCGGAGGGGGATAAGCAAAGACCCCCACACTGTTAACATCTTGTCTCATTTGAGACGTACACAGGAGAAGTTTCCCAGATCTGTGGATTTCTCATTTTTTAACATTACGTTATTTCTTTAAGTAAAAATTATCATGTTTTTACATATGTACCGATAGGGCCATGTCCTTCTGGACTTCAGTGTTTGCTGTGTTTACACTCAGACTGGTTGCCTGGCTGCCTGCTTGTGATGATTCACTCCAGACTGCATCCACTTTACAAGCTGCTGAGAGGGGCAGACCACTGTTTACAATTAGCATTATTAATCTCTTTATCAGTCAAGAGAAGCAAAGATAATAAACACACATTGCTAGAATCTTTAACCCCTTACCATCATATCAATAAGATGCTTTCAGCAAGGTAATAATTAAACTATAAACTGAGGAGTTGATAGCCAGTGCAGTTTCTAGGCTAAAATGCACCCAGGGCGAGGGTGTAAAAATTGCGCCCCCCCCAAGCAAGGTATGGGTGCCCGCAGTATAGGTTAGCCAGGTCTAGTTGCACTCAGTATAGATTCCCCCCGAATAGGTATCCCAGTATAGGTAGCCAGCTATAGGTTCCCCACAGTATAGGTAGCCAGGCATAGGTGAGCCAGTATAGTTGCCTCCGGTTTAGGTTAGCCAGGTAGGTGCCTCCAGTATAGGTAGCCAGTATAGTTGCCCCCAGTATAGGTTAGATAGGCAGGCGTCCCCTGTATAAGTTAGATAGGTAGGTGCCCCCAGTACAGGTTAGCTAGGTGGGCGCCTCTAATATAGGTAGCCAGTATAGTTGCCCTCAGTATAGGTTAGGTAGGCAGGCGTCCCCGGTATAAGTTAGATAGGTAGGTGCCCCCAGTACAGGTTAGCTAGGTGGGTGCCTCTAATATAGGTAGCCAGAACAGCTGCCCCCAGTATAGGTTAGATAGGTAGCTGCCCCCCAGTATAGGTTAGATAGGTAGCTGCCCCCAGTATAGGTTAGATAGGTAGCTGCCCCCCAGTATAGGTTAGATAGGTAGCTGCCCCCCAGTATAGGTTAGATTAGGTAGCTGCCCCAGTATAGGTTAGATTAGTTAGTTGCCCCAGTATAGGTTAGATTAGGTAGCTGCCCCAAAGTATAGGTTAGATAGGTAGCTGCCCCCAGTATAGGTTAGATTAGGTAGGTACCCCCCAGTATAGGTTAGATTAGGTAGCTGCCACCCAGTATAGGTTAGATTAGGTAGGTGCCCCCCAGTATAGGTTAGATTAGGTAGGTGCCCCCCAGGATAGGTTAGATAGGTAGCTGCCCCAATATAGGTTAGGTAGGTGCCCCCCGTGATGGAGGGGGGAGCCGCAGCCACGGGGAGGGCAGCCCGACCTCTCCCTCCCTCCCTCCCCGGGCCGCCCTCCGTGCGATCCCCCCTCGGACTGCAGAGTAATGCAGCAGGGAAGCACTATAGAAAACTACTCACCTCCCTGGTTCCGATCGCTGCTCTCTCGCCGCCAGTCTACTCTCTCTGCATAGACGCCGATACATACACACGCTGCTTCCTGTTTAGCCGGAAGCAGCGTGTGTGTGTATCAGTGTGTATGGAGAGAGAGGAGACTGGCGGCGAGTGAGCAGCGATCGGAACCAGGGAGGTGAGAAGTTTTCTACAGCGCTTCCCTGCTGCATTACTCTGCAGTCCGAGGGGGGATCGCACGGAGGGCGGCCCGGGGAGTGGAAGGGAGGGAGAGGTCGGGCTGCCCTCCCCGCTGCTGCGGCTCCCCTCTCCATCACAGCGCCCGCCTCCCAGCAGCACTCAGGGCGCCTGCACGGGCCGCACGGCCATAGAAACGGCCATGTTGATAGCAACTCCCCTGTGCAGAGACATGGTCTAGCCCTCTGGGAGCTCAGTATTAGATACATTTTGTATCTAAAACGGAGGATTTTACAGCTAAGAGGAACAACTGTGTGAGGAATCAAATTGCTCCTAGTACTTGTCCTAATGTGTGCTACAACATACAGCATTTAAAAAAAAATGCATACATCGATAGTATTCCTTTAAGGACCAGACCCTTTTTTTCCATTCAGACCACTGCAGCTTTAACGGTTTATTGCTCGCTCATACAACCTCCTATCTAAATGAATTTTATCTCCTTTTGGTGCTATTTGATTGCTGCTGTGATGTTTAGTTTTTATTATATTCATCAAAAAAAGACATGAATTTTGTCCAAAAAATGATTTTTTTAACTTTCTGTGCTGACATTTTTCAAATAAAGTAAAATTGCTGTATAAATGTTTGTCTAAATTTATTGTGCTACATGTCTTTGATCAATAGACACTTATTGGATTTTTTTTTTGTTTGGGTAAAAGTTATAGCGTTTACAAACTATGGTGCAAAAAGTGAATTTCCCCAATTTAAAGCATCTCTGACTTTTCTGAGCACCTGTCATTTTTCATGAGGTGCTAGAATTCCAGGATAGTATAAATACCCCCCAAATGACCCCATTTTGGAAAGAAGACATCACAAAGAATTCACTAAGAGGCATGGTGAGTTCATAGAAGATTTTATTTTTTGCCACAAGTTAGCGGAAAATGACACTTTGTGACAAAAAAAAAAACAAAAAAAAAGGTTTCCATTTCTACTAACTTGTGACAAAAAAAAAAAATGAAATCTGCCACCATGCCCCTCTCTGAAAACTTTGGAGTGTCTACTTTCCAAAATGGGGTCATTTGTGGGGTGTGTTTACTGTCCTGGCATTTTAGGGGGTGCTAAATTGTAAGCACCCCTGTAAAGCCTAAAGGTGCTCATTGGACTTTGGGCCCCTTAGCGCACCTAGGCTGCAAAAAAGTGTGAAACGTGGTAGCGCCGTACTCGGAAGAAATAGTATAATGTGTTTTGGGGTGTATTTTTACCCATGCTGGGTGGGAGAAATATCTCTGTAAATGAGAATTTTTTGATTTTTACACACAATTGTCCATTTACAGAGATATTTCTCCTACCCAGCATTGGTATGTGTAAAAATACACCCCAAAACACATTATACTATTTCTGCTGATAACGGCGATACCATGTGTGACACTTTTTTGCAGTCTAGGTGCGCTAAGGGGCCCAAAGTCCTATAAGTACCTTTAGGATTTCACAGGTCATTTTGAGGCATTTGATTTCCAGACTACTCCTCATGGTTTAGGGCCCCTAAAATGCCAGGGCAGTATAGGAACCCCACAAGTGACCCCATTTTAGAAAGAAGATACCCCAACGTATTCCGTTAGAAGTATGGTGAGTTCATAGAAGATTTTATTTTTTTGTCACAAGTTAGCGGAAATTGATTTTTTTTTTACAAAGTGTCATTTTCCACTAACTTGTGACAAAAAAATAAAATCTTCTATGAACTCATCATACACCTAACGGAATACCTTGGGGCGTCTTCTTTCTAGAATGGGGTCACTTGTGGGGTTCCTATACTGCCCTGGCATTTTAGGGGCCCAAAACCGTGAGGAGTAGTCTGGAAACCAAATGCCTCAAAATGACTGTTCAGGGGTATAAGCATCTGCAAATTTTAATGACAGGTGGTCTATGAGGGGTAAAATTTTGTGGAACCGGTCATCAGCAGGGAGGCCTCTTAGATGACAGGTTGTATTGGCACTGAAGTGCAGGAAACGCAGGATGTTCTCAAATCGCGACCTGGACATGGCAGCACATGGGCATGTGATGTATTGGGTGCGTAGACCAATAAGACCACAAATTCTTTTTGACTAGACCCATGTTAAGGAGAAGGCCCATTAAAAAATGTTAAGTTTGGTAGCTTCTCGGATTGGCGGTTGCGTATTGTGTGGCATAACGGTTGGTCTCAGCCACAATTAAGTCGTAGAGATCCACGGTGCAGTACAGACGAAAAACGTCTGGGGCCAATCCTAGATTATCTGTCTCCACCTGGACTCCAGACTGGGCGGTGAAAGGGGGCAGTACGGGTGCGGCGGAAGCAGGGGATTGCCAATTGGGATTTGCAAGCACCCCTGGGAGACTATGGGTAGTACGGGCCCGTTTTGCTGGTGGCTGCGACTTGGGTCTTAATGCACGTGCCACCGAACCAGTTTCTACTACCATGCTGGTGCTCGCCACTTGACCAGGGTCTTCGGTAGTACTGGTGCTAGGTCCAGGAGATGCTACGCTGCTGGTGCATGCCTCACCAAGAAAACTCGGATCAGCGCTAGCACCACTCTGCTGTCCTTGAGTCTGATCCTGCGGTCCAGTGATACGGGTGGGGTCTGATACGCCTCTCAGTCAGAGAGCCACTGCTGTTCACCTGTGTGTATTCTGACCCAGATGATTCGTCGAATGAGGCTTCCCAATCGCACTCACCCCACTGGGACCGAATCTTGGCGGCCTCTTCAGCGGAATACCCCTTTTTTGCAATGGTAAACTGCTAAATTTAGGGGGTATTCCTCTGAGACTACCCAGGAAAAAGAGCACCTACCTAGCAAAAGGGAGTACTTGTGAAGTAGAAAGCTGTGGTCACTGAGTTTTGATAAAAAAAAATCAAAACTGATCTTTACATCGCCACAGTTATTGTACAGTGTTTTTTTGCAGTGATCAGAAAAAAAAATTCTGTCACTGCGGTGGGGCGGGTGAGGGTTTGGCCGGGTGATCAGAAGCTCGCAGGGGGCAGATTAGGGCCTGATCTGATGGGTAAGAGTGCTAGGGGGTGACAGGTGGTGACATGAGGTGATGGGTGTCTCAGGGGGTGATTAGAGGGGAGAATAGATGCAATCAATACACTGGGGAGGTGATCGGAAGGGGGTCTGAGGGGGATATGAGGGTTTGGCCAAGTGATCAGGAGCCACATGTGGCAAATTAGGGCCTGATGTGATGAGTAAGTGTGCTAGAGGGTGACAGGTGGTGATTGATGGGTGTCTCAGGGTGTGATTAGAGGGGGGAATAGAGGCAAGCAATGCACTGGGGAGGTATTCGGGGGGGGGGGGGTCTGAGGGCGATCTGAGGGTGTGGGCGGGTAATTGGGTGCCCGTAAGGGGCAGATTAGGGTCTGATCTGATGGGTAGCAGTGACAGGTGGTGACAGGTGATTGATGGGTGATCACTGGGTGATTAGCTGGGAGAACATATGTATATAATTCACTGGGGAGGTGATCAGGGGGGTCTGAGGGGGGTCTGAGGGTGTGGGCAGGTGTTTGGGTGCCCGCAAGGGGCAGATTAGGGTCTGATCTGATGGGTAGCAGTGACAGGTGGTGACAGGGGGTTATTGATGGGTGATCAGTGGGTGATTAGAGGGGAGAACAGATGTAGATAATGCACTGGGGAGGTGATCAGGGGGGGTCTGAGGGTGTGGGCGGGTGTTTGGGTGCCCGCAAGGGGCAGATTAGGGTCTGATCTGATGGGTAGCAGTGACAGGCGGTGACAGGGGGTGATTGATGGGTGATCAGTGGGTGATTAGAGGGGAGAACAGATTTAAACAATGCACTTGGGAGGTGATCTGAGGGCAGGTCTGCGGGTAATCTGAGGGTGTGGGCGGGTTATCAGGTGCCCGTAAGGGGCAGGTTAGGGTCTGATCTGATGTGTGGCAGTGACAGGTGGCGACAGGGGGTGACTGATGGGTGATTGACAGGTGATCAGTGGGTGATTACAGGGGAGAATAGATGTATACAGTACATGGGGGGGGGGGGGGGGTCTGGGGAGGATCTGCGGGTGTGCAGGGGGGGGGGTGATCAGGAGCCCCCAGGGGGCACTTTAGGACCTAATCTAAAATATAGCGTTGACAGATAGTGACAGGGGGTGATTGATGGGTGATTAGGGGGGTGATTGGGTGCAAACAGTGGTCTGAGGGGGTGATCAAGGGGGAGGGGGTCTGAGGGGTGCTGTGCTTGATCAGGGCGTGGGGGGGCAGGATCAGTGTGCTTGTGTAACTACTACAATGGCTGCCTCCTCCCCTGGTGGTCGCTCGATCACTGGAACCACCAGGGGAGAAGGCAGCCAGTATAATACACTTTGTTAGCTTAACAAAGTGTATTTGTAATGATCAGTGATGTATCTGATGATCAGTACTAGCTCTATCAGCACAATAGTCAGTATTTTATTCAAAGTGTGATCACACGTGATTGGGTGCACAGTGGTATTCAGGAACATAAGAGAGTGATAGCCCTTAGTGATAGGGGCTATCACTAATAAGAGAGTGGTCGTACAGGCAATGTCGGTAACAGATCGGTAGGCAGAGGTACAGAATCATAAGACAAAATCGGAGTGAGTATTCAGGCAGAAGTTGGCAACAGATAAGATTGGCAGAGGTACAGAATCGTAAGGCAGAGAGTAGTCAGAGGTAAAGGCAAAAGGTCAAGCACAGTAATAATCAATAACAGTAATAATATAATTCCTAAGCTAGTGCGAATCCCCGGCGTCCTGCCGGTTCAAGCACATACGGATCTGACTAAGGTCTGAGAGCTTTCACTGCGAAGTTTCAGCAACAACAGACAATGAGCTACTGACATCCCCAAGCTTAAATACAGACAGGCAATTCTAAACAACCCGCCCAGAACAGCCTGACCAATCAGCAGCGAGACCCAGCAGCCTGATGTCAGCTGACCAGCAGATCAGCTGTCCCGTCTTCCTAAGCCCATGAAGGTCCTGCCGCTCTGTGCGCGAGCGTGCCGACCTAAGCTGATGTGCTACTGAGAGACCTGTCCTGCC